>NC_061077.1:541014-578514 GCF_021917145.1 Hypomesus transpacificus | reverse complement strand
TGTACTCCATCTGTCTGCTCCACTGTGATGGGTTTCTGGGTGGAGAAAGGCAGGAAGACAACATCAAATCCTCACAAATATCATGTTGTCTCATGTATTCTGCAATGTTCTCTGAGCTCTGTACCTAATGCAAATGGTTAGGGTTACCCTGGTGTTAACTGATAAAAGACTACATGAACAATATTTTTAACTGTGAGGTCAACTCTTATGTCACATTAACGGGGATATTAATTGTGCATGTTCTGTTTTTAACAAAGTAGAATTCGAAGATGTTTTCATTTAACCCTCCCTCCCTGTTTTCCCAACTAAGACTTGAAAAAAGGTTTGACCGTGATTCGCATCAGAGCAAATTGATTGTTTATGATAGAACCCAATTTTTATTTACATTCACATCGGTGTGCTGTTTCCATGGAAACAAGTGGAAAGTTGAAACAGATTGGGTCTGTGTGAGATTCACAGCACAGAGTATTCATAGATATAAAATAACACAAACATACATGTTAATTGAAACCAGAAGAGATTGTTAACCAAGGGAGAAAACGAAATGATGAACATTAGCTGTGTGTGTGTGTGTGTGTTTGAGATAGCATTTGTGTGTGCGCACCTGTGATTAGTTTCACCTTCAACAAAAAATGACAAGGAATTATAATTAGTATCCCATCACAATTTCAAAGCTGTCGACGGGTGTAAGGAAACCAAACCTTTTTACGAAGGCTTTCAAAGTATTTCTTGTGCATACTTTCATGTTGAAAGAGACTTTCGAGATCTAGGGGGCTTTTAAGCAACAGCCTTTAAAGTCCACAGACAACCTCATTGAAGGTCATAGTTTTGGTATTCCATTTATATCTGTATTAAAAACACTCAAATCTCATTGTATTCTACTAACCCAATTTCACTAAATCCTAACTAGCAGAAAAGCCAAAACAATCCACAAGCTGACAGTTGGGATATGAACATGACCACAGAATAACATAATACACAAAAGCATTGTTATTCTTCAATTTCTATGTTTATCATTATCGACAATATTAGAGCTTGCTTCACCATCAGATACAATTTAAAATGAAAACATGAATACATAAAATGCAAAAATTAACAAGAAACTAAAATGAATTTCAGCTGTGAATACAGATTTAAGAAGAGAGAACAAATAGAAACATTTTCGAAAATGCGTAACCCGTGATCAATTCTTAGCTAAAGACTGAAAGTGAGGTTCACTGTTATGTTGTCAAATGTATAGGTTTAAATGGTAATTGATTCCACTGCCTTCAGATCCTGTGGGAGGTTTTCCAGAGCCTGAGGCTGAAAGCTGGTCCTGGTTCTAGGAACTACTAAATGAGTCACAGTCATCAAGTCTCACCTACGTATGATGTAAGAGGAGTAATATAGGATATTAGTTTGGAACTCAGGGTCAACCGATTTTTAAAGTCACATGTTTTCAAAAATGAGGTGATACTGTTGGCTCTTTCTATCTGGTCTGTCTGAAAACGCTGAAAACAAGCCTTTTGTACAAGTAGCAGCTAAGCTACTGACTTCATGGACAGACCAGAAAGAAATACATTGCATTATATGTATTCGGCTGAGGCACATTATACTGTTATAAAATCTATCAAACTCACAGTGTACAAACGTAATACTTTTGGCTATGTAGAAATTATCTTTCAAACATATCGAATTATACTTGATAGTTCCAATTACAAATGATCGTGAAACCTCCAAGTTGAAACGACCAACAAATGAAGACATCAAAAGGCTTCAGAATTACAGGAAAAATGAAATAAATGAATCACCCTTGCAGCAAGAACAGATGAAGGGCATTCTCTTGAACAACTCTGTGATTTTCCAACTGTGACCACTGCACAACAGTTATGCAAAATCACCTTCGGTCTGCTTGGTGAAGAAAACACTTGGAGGCCAAACAGACACCGGTGAGGAAAGGTAAGCTTTTACAGCAGGTTAACTCAATCTTTGAATTGGCTATCTGAGTGGCTTATTATGAAAACCTTTGATTGGATCCTGTCTACATTCACTTTGTTGGAGTTCTGAAATGGCAAACCAACATCTAGACTTTACAAGCAAAGTCGAGGAGGGCTGCCTAAAGGACAAAGAGACAGAAAATCAAAGGGGAGAACAACACAATGAGGCTCTTCTCCTTGCAAATCCATGGAAACCATGGCAACGATCCCGCTCCTTGGTCAAAGGTCAGATAAAAGTCAAACGTCTTTACCGTGCGTCTTTACCGTGCCCAGCACACTCTGTCCTGCCATATTACATGTCTTTCCTCCGTCCAGTCTTTTTGCATGAATCGTATAAACAGTGGCTGTCCTTACCAGCTCCAGGTTACAGGATTTTGGCAGAAGTGCCCATGTTGTTGTGTTCTGGGGTGTCCAGAGAGCCTGGTGTGGGTGAGGCGTGGCCTGGGCCTGCTGGGGGGAATGGAGTGGTACTGCTTCGCTGCTCTGGGAGTCCTGGCATCTTTCCTCAGTTTCCTCATGGATCTTAGTGTGGCCAAGCTGCTGCGAGGTTAGACTGGCTCACACACACGCACACACACATATACACACATACACACACGGAAGTGCCCCGCACACATGCAGACACACACGCACGTACATACATTCATGTAGAGTACCAGTTAAAAGTTTGGACACATTTTTCCATGTGTCCAAACTTTTGACTGGTACTGTAAAAGTTTACCTGATGAAATAAGGAAGATTTTTTTTACTCTTTTCATCCCTCTAGCTCACCAGTGGCTGTATGTGAAACTAGAAGGCCACATGCTGCTTCAGTTTCTTTGCTGGACCCTGTACCCCGTCTCTCTGTGTGCTCTTTCCTCCTCCTTCACACACAACATTTGCCCATTTTCAGCAGGTAGGACAAAGCATGAACACTTTGACCACGTTTCACAGCGGGCGGGGGGGGGGGGTGGGGCGCGGGGGGGGGTGGGACATCCTCACAAACAACATGCAGTATTCACAAGTAGAAAAAGCTACTTGAAAAGCCACATTGTCATTTTATGGGAGTTATTTTCTTCTTCTGTGTTTTCTACCTCTTCTACCTGTTTGTTCCAGGTTCTGGGGTTCCTGAGGTGCGAACAATGCTGTCAGGTGTTGAGATGCCTCATTACTTGTCTGTGACCAACCTGTTTGTCAAGGTTGTGGGTCTCATCTGTACCTTGGCAGCCGGTACTTCAGTGTTCCTGGGGAAAGTGGTAGGCTAATTGCCCTTCTTTAACACCTCTAAATCACCGTCTGTCTCACTGTAAATCTCTCTTTGTGTATCTCTCTCCTTATTTTTCAGTTTCTATTGTTTGAGATGAGTTCTTAGCATCATGAACAATAGAAGAATATTGGTCTGGTTTTATTTCAGGGACCGTTTGTTCATCTAGCAACCATGTTGGGAGCCTATCTGAATCGTCTAGCCACTCTCCTCAGTGGAAAAAAAGAGGTACATAATACCACATTTCTTTGTCCCTTTATAATCCCTTTGTCCATTGTAAACAAAAGATCAGTTGGAATGGTGATTTTTCCTGTTAAATACATTATTTATGAGAGCCCAAATTCAACCTTCGTCCTTTCCTTGTTGTTGTAGGAGAGACCAGAAAGGGCCATGCTGGCAGTTGCTTCTGCAGTTGGGGTAGCTAGCTGCTTTGGGACTCCCATTAGTGGTGTGTAAGCCTATACCTTCCTCTGACGCACATGCCCTGTCAATCAAAGAGCCCCATCATTTCAGTGTACCCCATTTCAATGCATATTGTCACTTTATCTGTCTCTCTCTCACTCGTGAAATTGATTTTGCCCTTTCCCTCCCTTGCGTCCTCTCTCCTCGCTTTCCCTTTCTTCCTCACTCCCTCCCGCTCTATTCTATTTCTTAATCTTTAAACACTCCACCCTATCTCGTCTCTAACCCCTATGGCTTCCCGCAACCTCATCTTCGATTTCTTTTTCTCTTTTTCCCTCCTCCACGCCACTCCTCCATATCACCTTGCCACATATCGTCTCTCCCGTGCTCCTCCCCCCCCTCTCCTCCTCCCCCTCTCCTCCTTCTCTCCAAGGTGTGCTGTTCAGTGTGGAGGTGATGTCTTCTCACTTTCCCCTGAGGGACTACTGCCCGGGATTCTTCGCCGCGGCTTGCGGAGCCGTGACCTTCCGCCTCCTCGCCGTGTGGAGCGGGGAGGGAGGTAACAGCTCTCTCTCGCCACCCGTTGGGTGATCAGGGGAGGCCCTTTTTGCGGAACAGCTACTGGCCAGGGGTTAAGTACCCTTGAAACATATTTATTCTAATAGAACAAGTGTTCTAAAGATCTGTTTGTGCTGTTCCCAATGAAGAGTTCCTGGACCACCGGGCTAGGACTGAGATGATCGAGGGATGATTGCATTTTCTCGGGATTCAATCTAGATATTGTAGAAAGCAAAATGCAGACTTGATTATCTAAGGCCAGCAGACATACATACATGGTAAAGTGATTTGGGATCTGATTGTGTTTCATTCTTTTGCCTCCAGATACTGTTCAGCCCTTGTTTAAAACCAGCTTCTCCGATGACAAGCCGTTCTATCCACTTGAGATCCTGGCCTTTTCTACAGTGGGGTAAGACAGCTTATCTCAACATTGCAGAACCTTGGATGTGTTGGACAGGGTTTAAAATCATTTGGCCAGATAAATATACCATCCACAATCCCATAATCCAAGTATCTGTGTGATTTTGTAGCGTGTCATTTCCAAGTGTGTTGTTGCTGCAGCGTGTAGATATTGTGTTTTGCTGCTTCTGTATGTGTTCTATTTAGATTTTCTCTCAAATTGATTTCAAAGCTCCCATAGATCTACCAACCAAACTAATCCACCGCCCCCCTCCCCCCCCCCCCCATTCGTGTTCTCGTCTTCACCCTGTTGCCACTTTGCTTTTAAAAAGGCTTTTGTTTCCATTGTGACACTGTCTGCTCTTCCAGTAATGACTTCCGATGGCCCATGGCTGCCTGGTCTATAAATACGCTGCTTCTCAGTGTGTATCTGTGTGTCGGCTCTGTCCTGTTCTAAGACTGCTGTGCGGAGCTGCCAGCTGTGTCTACCTCTTCTGCCATCGCTCCGTCCTGCGCCTCGTCAAAACCAACAGAGTCCTCGCAAAGATGTTGACGACAGAGTGAGACCTTTTTCCCGACCAAGCACTGTTTTGTGACTGAGTGATTCAAGCCTGCCTCGTATTGTTTGACGCTAATAACTTCGATTGCTTACTGCTCTAGGTACATTGTAGACAGTTTTTCCTGTTAGACGTGCTTGTGATGACAAGCAGTACAGTCTGAAAGGGCACTGTAATGCTTTCTGAGAGGCAATTTTGGGCACAGCACAGAACGTTGGACAATAGACACACATTGAAACAAACAAACAAACAAACAAAACAACAGTCCAAGGTCTCTACGAAGAGGACATGACCTCATGTCATTGTGTGTTTGTCTCCTATCCGTATGACGACCACCAGGAAAGCCCTTTACTCAGCCATGCTGGTGTTCCTCCTGTCCTCCATCACATTCCCTCACTCTGCAGGACAATACATGGCTTCCAAGGTGACACACTTAAAAACACTTTTCCATTGAATATTTTGAAGGATTGCCTCTGTATCTTCTGAGCTGGGCCTTGAATACGTGTTCTCTGTCTCTCTGCAACAGTACACTATGAAGGAGCTCCTCTCTTCTTTACTGGACAGCAGGCGATGGGACTCCAAATCCCACAATGCATCACTGGAGCTGGGATTAGAGTTGAGTCCTTGGTCAGAGTGGAGCCCTACAGGGATTCCAGTCCATGCTACTCTGGTGTGCTTTCTGGTGATGAAGGTATGGAATGTTCATGCACGTAATTCTGTCCTACTAATTGGGTGATGAGAACACATAGCATTATACGGGTTTGAACACTCGTGCTTTAACAACGTGGCAAATCCAATAGAAAGATCACAACATCACATATCGCCAAATTCCGGATCTAAGCACACAAATGCAAATGTGAAATGTAAATTTATATGATTTTTATTGTTTCCTCTGTGGGGGAGAATTGATTCTGAGAAATATCTTAATGCAAACAGATTCACAATTATTACTCGCTAACTCAAGTAACAATGCAGACAAACGCTCTGGCAACATCTGACTCCCAGTCTCATTCATATTCAGCTGTGGATGCTTGTCTTGGCTTGCACCTTACCCATCCCCGCTGGTTACTTCATGCCTGTCTTCGTCTACGGTGAGAGAGAACACATCTAAAACAATACACCTTTTTCACACGTTTCACTCATTGCGACCACTTCCAAATCACTTCCTATACACACAATAGATTTAGCATTTTATCATCAAAATCAATCGACTCTTAGACTGTGAACAGGACATGACCTGACACGCCTCCCTGCCCCTGCCGCTGTGCCTCAGGTGCTGCCCTGGGACGTCTGGTTGGAGAAACGCTGGGTCATGTCATCTCAGAACAGGGTGGGAGTCCCATCAACCCAGGCGGCTACGCTCTCGCTGGTAAACCAACCGACTGTTGTTACATAACAGGCTTTCAAAAACGCATCAAAAAGCAACAGTAATGGGGATGCCTAAGTCGACATAAGTTGACACAGTCCAGACAGAGTATAAGGCGTTGCTTGTCTTGATGCATGTAGATGCAGTAAAGTGCCTCTTTTGGCCTGTCATGGGGGATGCGATACTCAGTAAAGTGTCTCTTCCGTCCAGTCATGGGGGAAGCAATGCATAAAAGATGCCTCGTTTGCTGTGCTGTGAGGGACTCAACACGCAGTAAAGTGCCTCTTTTCCCTGCCTCAGGTGCAGTAAAGTGCCTAATTTCCCTGCCTCAGGTGCAGTAAAGTGCCTCTTTTCCCTGCCTCAGGTGCAGTAAAGTGCCTCATTTCCCTGCCTCAGGTGCAGTAAAGTGCCTCTTTTCCCTGCCTCAGGTGCAGCGGCCATGTCAGGAGCGGTCACTCACACGCTGTCGCCCGCTCTCGTGGCTCTGGAGATGACGGGCCAGTCCTCCCACGCCGTCCCCGTCATCCTGGCCACCCTCATATCCAACGCTCTGTCTCGCTCCGGGAAGAGGCCGTCTTTTTACGACGCCATTTCCCTCTCCAAGAAGCTTCCGCACCTTCCATCCTTACTCAGAGCCTGCCCCAAGTGAGCCTGATTAAAACCGACAACCAATTTAAATAAGCATGGCAACTGTTCGTGAACACTTCTCTGCTCGCTTTCGCCCTTGGTTTCGAGAAGGTGTTTTCTTTAGTGTGCTACCAGTAGGTCAGACTTGATGTCTGGGAGACTATATCTGGCTTGCATAAGTTGTTTTCATGTTACGTGATGTGTTATGGCTCTACTCTGCTACTTACATTTAGTCATCTAGCAGACACTTTTATCCAGAGTGACTTACAGTAAGTACAGGGACATTCTCCCCGAGGCAAGTAGGGTGAAGTGCCTTGCCCAAGGACACAACGTAATTTGGTAGTCGGCCGGGAATTGAACCAACAACCTTCTGATTAATAGCCCGACTCCCTAACCGCTCAGCCATCTGACCCCCCCCCCCCTCTTACCCCTCAGGATTTCGTCTGTCTCCCTGGGACAGGTTCTGGGTCCTAGATGGGCCATGCTTCAGAGGGGTGCTGGGCCCAGGGAGGTTGAGCAGGTCCTCAACACTTACACAGACCCGGAGGTTGCCGTGGTGGAATCAGTGGGTGAGAGCACTACAAAGTTCTGCTAGATTGGACTCACCTTGTGAAGGGGCTCTTGCTGCCTTGCTAGTATTGTTTGCTCCTACCTCAGAAATAAACGACATGCACTTCCCTAACCTCACAGCAAGCATTGTCAAAGAAAAACAAGAAAGAAAACCTTGTAAGGTCTCAAAGCGTTCAACATCCGCAATGACCCTGTCCTATTGAGAGACAAAATGTTCCCTTGAGTGAAAGAATCGGGTGAAAACAACTCTACCAGATGAGACCTGTCACAGCAGTCTTACTGAATTGAATGAATTAGCATATCTTTTATTTGACAAAGTGGCATGTTTCCTATGGCAGCAGGCTGTCGCTGTCTCACCTGTTCCTTGCTGACTTTTCAGACTCACCGGTTCTCCTGGGGTCAGTGAAACAGTCAGACCTGCAGGTGTTCCTCTCCCACACCAAAGATAACGTAAGACAAGACACTTCTTCTAAGGGAAGAACATTTAACGTGCAATCCTTTCTCACCCACATCCATCATCCTAGCTGTGCCTCCGATTTACGATTCTCCAGGTTTTGAAATCACTGGAGGACGTCTGTTCCATCAAATCACCTTCTCTCCAGATCTCAAAAGACACCACAGTTGTGGAGGTAAACGAAATGGAGTGTGGCTTTCCTTTACCTGACTGTTTATTTGACAAATGATTCTGTGACTGATCACATGCAACCGGTGTTGTGTGTTGTCTCCTCTCCCTTCGTGTCAGGCTCACGGCGTCATGAGTGTGATGTGTGCAGAGATCTTGTATGTGACTGAGAGAGGGAGGCTGGTTGGAGTCATCACATGGCTGGAGGTGTGCTAACATGTGACATGGGGAACACACAGCACATGAAACATCACATGCTCTAACTTCAACCCTGGCCGAAGATGTAATCATACGTGTCATTTTGGATCGTTACCTGAATTTCGGTTTTTAAATACTCTGAGGACCTTTATGGATTTTGTGTGTGCGATTTGAGGTAATGACCTTGCTTCAGTATGTTAATCGGGGGTTGCTGGTAATGGAAAGGTGGTGAACCTCAAAATGATTTGAAAGGGTAATACAAGAGTATTCCCAGGAGACAGTACTGTCAATTCAAGAGTCAGAAGGGTATGCTTTTTTAATCAAGCTTAAAAAAGATTGCATGTTACAGTCTATTTGTTGATCTCTTGATCTCTCTCCTTCTACTTTCACAGATGAAAAGAATAATGGAAAACTTGGCTAAAGACATCTAACGCATCTGTGAGCCAAGGAGCCCGACCAATATCAACTGTAATAATGACACGTTATTTCTACTTCGTCCTCATTCTGAGATGACAAGATTGTTTCCTCCAGCCAGCAGTAATTGGGCTTCAGGGCCATGTGATAAACATCTATTAGAGCTTCTTGATGAAGCACTTCTTGTAATTACGTAAACCTTTAGCCTGCCATGGGTGTTGGATTGGCTCATTAAATAAACCACAGACATCACTCACATCTCTCACGCATTTCCTGAAGGGAAGATATTGTTTTATGAAATGTTTAATATTCATCACAGAAAGTCCAGATGTCATAAAAATATGTTAGATTAAAGGTCAGTGATCTGAAAGCAGATCTAATACAAAGAAGATCTGCTATGCTGGACCGATGACCTTTCTCAGTTGTCTTTGGCGAGGCGTGTGAGAGTGAAATCATTCACAGGGCTGCCAGAATAATGCTACACGGAACACATACACATTACCTAAGGTGCATTGTCATTTTGTAAACAAAATGTCATTATCTATAATTGCTTGTCGTTTTCACCCATCAGCACCAACGCCCTGACCGATTTTCCCAACCTTTGAAAGAACATGGCTATTGTTTGAAGCCACTGTCTAGCTTTCTACCCTGTGTTAGTCTCGCTTCTATTGTGTGTGATTTTCCAACGTGAGCAGGACAGCCACCCTATTTGTTGCTGTCAATCTCCTATTAATATTCCAATTAGGAGATTGTACCGTGGAAACACATTTGTTTTCTGAATGAGATCATATTATCCCTGTCATTTCCTTTGTCCTCGTTATCTTATAGCCTCCACTTTGTCTCCATTCAGTGCTAGTAATAGGGTAACAATAGGAAGCCTTCATGTGACACAAATGGTTCAGATTGTGTAAACTTCTATTAAAAGAACGTGGGGCAAGATAGCACTAATATTCGCCACCCTTCTTTTATCTCACTCTCTCAGGGCACCTTTTTTTTCTCTGTCTCTCTTTCTCTCTCTTTTCATCTCTCTCCCTCAAACACACAAGGCTACACATGCGCAGGCACACACACAAAATCACTATTTTCTTCACTCACTCTGGCGAACAAAATATCAGCAAACACGTACCTACATCTCTGACTTTCCTGCATCTCTACCCCTCTCCCTCTGCCCCCCTCTCCCTCTGCCCCCCTCTCCCTCTGCCCCCCTCTCCCTCTGCCCCCCTATCCCTCTGCCCCCCTCTCCCTCTGCCCCCCTATCCCTCTGCCCCCCTCTCCCTCTGCCCCCCTCTCCCTCTGCCCCCCTCTCCCTCTGCCCCCCTCTCCCTCCCTGGCAGAGAAGTGTGAATAATGGCTAATCATAGCTGAGACTCAGACAGATAATTGGGTGTGCACTTTCTCTCCTCCGCTCTTCTTTCTCTCTTAACTATCTGTCAGGAAAAGGAGACTCCAAATAGAGACCCATTTAAAATATATATATATTTTTTTTACATTTCAATGTACCTTTTTTGTTGTTTGAGCGTGTCAATTTTTAAGACTGTAACCAATATGAAACGAAAGAAAACCTAGAGTAGCATACAAATAGATGTACAATCTGTATCACTACATATTCAATGCACAAAATGGAATGGCGACCTTCCATGTACTGTTCAGTCCTTCACACAGCTTGATGAGATGTCTGCTGCCGTGCATTCATTACATTTTGTTCAAAGGCTACAGGTGGATCTAGATATAGTTTTGGCGATTTATAAAAACATAGATTTTAACAGTTAGTCAATAAGGGTTCCATAGCTGTCAACCAATGACATTGTGGAACCTCCCAAGGAAACTCACTTTCAAAAATACTTTTCCGAGTGTTCATGTGTCGTACAACATGGCTTTTTGACCATCAGTCACTGGTCCAAAAGTAAAGGCCTCCCATTGTGTGTGCTTTCAAAGACTATGACATCATCAAGTTAGAAACTGCTCTACAAATGTCTCCTCTTCTCAACTGACCAGAATCTAGTTGTAAAACACCTCGTCCTCAGATAAGGAACTGCTGTCCACATGCCGAACTGTGGCCTCTGCCGCAGCAGTCCCCCCAGCCACCAGGGGGCGCTCACTGTCGTGCTGGGAGGCAGACATGGGGGAGATGGAGGAGGCTGGCTGAGGGGGCCCCAGAGTGCCATGGTGGTTGTTGGCCTGGGCATGGATGCTGTACAGATGCTGAGGGACTCCGACACTGCCACCGTCCAACAGGAAGTGAGACAGGAAGTGTCTGTTTGTGTCTGCGGACAACGAATGGAGAGCCAATCAACGATGAGAGGAGGAAAGATAAAACTAAAAAATTAGGCAAAATTAATAAACCCCCCAAAAAGGCGCTGGATGCATTGGATCACAACTTGATACATTCAGAGGGGTTCCAAATGCTTTGCAGGCTAGCGTACCATGTAAAGGGTCCAAGCTCGTGGAGGGATGGTCTGAACTATCGTGGTTGGACCACATATTCATGGAAGCCTCTGCCAGAGCGAACTGCTGAGCCACCCCTGTGAATTAAAAGTAAACACTGATTTATTCTGGAGCTTCTTTATGTAGACAACCACCTGCTGTCTTCTCCATTGCACCACCTCTGAGACAACAGGAAATAAATATCTAGGACACTGGGTTCTGTTTTCAGGACTTAGACCACCCATGTCTTTTTTTTGTATCGCTCTACAGAAAGCTTTTAAACACAAGAGGACAAAAACAACAGTCGAGTCATCATCAGAAAGTCCATTGAAGTCTAGAAGCAACCTCCCGCGATTCTTTCCTCAAGAGGCATCCCTCCCCCTCCTCACCTGCGGCGAAGCGGGCTTCCTTGATCTCATCGGTCATTTCAGAGTAGAGCTGCTCATCCTCCTGCAGCCCCAGTCCCGCCCTCCCCCAGCCCCCTCCGCCCCCTGTCTCCCCCCCTCCCCCCCAGCCCTTCCACTCGATGAGGTGAGCCACACGACCCTGGGCCATGGCTGTGGGCTTGGTGATGTGCTCCTTTATTGTGGCAACCAGACCTGAGGGAGAAGGAGGGATGTAGAAAGGGAGGACGATTTTGAGAATAAGGATAAATAAAGAGAGAAATAACATTTACTGGTAAGAAATAGATTCAGCTCGATAAAATAAGAAAACTGCAGGGAACAAACACATGCTTGAAGGGAATGTCAATACTCATCTTTCTCGTTTCTGCATCACCACAACAAAAAGACACAGCTAACTGTTTTATTTGAATCTGCCAAAACACCACAACTACATACAGTATCTACACAACCAGTTGGCAACAGTGACAATTTTTTTAAGGCATCATTTCGATATTCTAGGAATTGCACATATTGTTATAATATTATTGCAGAGCAAATTTAAGTTGTTTTTGAAAGAGAATTACAAATATCAGAATGTCTTTACCAGTGAGAAAATCGGTCTACCTTTTCCTTGTTCTCCAGCACACACTCTGTCACTAATATATTCTGGTTTTTGATCAACTTTATAATTTCTCTGTCGGGATTAAAAGCTTCTTTCCTTGGACACTTTCATTCACACATTAGTCTAATAATTAACCTACAGAAGAGAGGTTCGCTTGAGAATTGAAGGTTGAAGACCAACGTTAGAAGTTCAGAACCAATCAGGCAAGAAAGGACAAAACAGAGCACTGATAACAACAACATGGGCCTCACCCAGCAGAGATGAGGTGGCCAGTTCCCCGATGTCATAGCCACTGTTGCTTTTCTTGTCCGCCATGCTGCCATTGGACGGGTGGGGGTCATCCTAGAAGAACACAACCAATCAACGGGTCAGAGAGCTACTGTAAAATGATAAATAAAAAAAAAGGATGGTTTTGCACCGCAAAATAAAAAACACTAATTCACCCCAGCTCCTGCAGGTGTCCACTCACACAAGCTGAAGTGAATCTAACAACGAACATGGAAGTGAATTTATAGACATTGTAATAATAATGAATCACTCGCACACACATACAAGCGAAAACGATCAGAAACAGAATCTCAGTGGTTTTCTGAAGTATCTACCAAACAGGACTTTAGATTTCTGCAAACAAAACATTGCATTTTTCTGGCTGAGAACAGACCTTGTCTGATGGCTCTCCCTCAGACTGCAGTACCACCATGGGGTGCTGGGGGGCACTGTGGAGCTCTGTAGAGGACCAAACACACGCAGCGGTATTATGTTTGGAAGCATAGTGTAGCTGGATTTTGGGAGGTTTGTGCATGTGTGTGTGAACTTATTGGCAGGGCCAGGGCCTCTAAAGTCCAACATAGCTACTTTGAAAGGCCAGGGTCAAGCCTCATACATAATGGATGAAAAACAGAATAAGAGAGAGAAATAAAGAGAAAGAGAGAATTAATGATGATTAGAATGAACAAAAGGCGGGTTTACAGGAATGAATTCAAATTCATTCATCGACAAGCTGCTCTGTATAACACAGTGTTCTCAGGGTCCTGTTCACTGGTTAATTGACTAAATCAACGATGACATACAATATATTAATTAATGTGGTCCAAGACCTTTCTCTGAGATGCTGGTGGAATCAGTTAAGCTAATGAAGAAACTGGACACACACACACACATTGGGTAACCCCTGGGAGATGTTGTCATGACTGTTGGCTGTCGCTATGGAAACATGAGAGAAACAGACAGGGAGTGATCCCCTTCCATTTACCTCAGTCACACTGACACACACTAAATTACACATAAACACACGCATAAACACACACACACACTCAATTAGACAAGAGAACACATACAGACACTCACACGTAGAGACGCACGTTAATAAACAGCCCACGCCACACACACACAGATACGCACACACAAACGGACACACAATAATAAACAGCCCCCTCTGGATCAAGGATTTACAAATCCATCTTATTGGACCAAGGGGCGATATCTCCGCCAGCATCAGCAGGCTTCATTATGAGGGAGTCACATTCTCCATCCAATCCTCCGTCCTTATGAGGTTCAAACAGAATCCCCACCTTCAGCAATAGGGAATAACACCCTGGAAAGTGGGGCACGTGATGTATAAAACTCCCCCCCCCCCCCCCTCCCCCCCATGCCTCTCTCCATTACACACACCCACACAGACATGCACACAAGCACATACACACACCCTCATCCCCTCAGAAATTAGGAGCACCTGAGGCCAGGGGGGAAATGGATGGAGGGAGACATGTATTGATGTCCCTTTGCTGTCACTGGACAGCCCTCCTCTGTCCCCATCTCCAGACACACACACACACACACTCAAGTACAAATTAACTCTGTCTTTTTCTCTCTCTTGCTCCTGTCTGGAAAAACTGAAGTTTCTGCTGTGTTTCCGTTTCTTCATACAACACAGTTTCCACACAGACTTCAACACTCATTCAGAGCAAAAGAAAAAAAGAAATATCATCAACAATGTCCAGCTTGTGTCCAGCTTTTTATCAAGATGTATTACTGTATCTTATAATATTTTGCAAACTGGGAAAAGCATGTAAAAAAAACTGTGAATTAAATCAAACCTGTGTACTAAATGCACATTCGTTTTTTTTCTGTCTGGTTGTGTTGAACTGGTGTAAACCTGACAATCACTTTGAGGTTTTCTGAGATCGTTAAATGGGACTGAGACTATAACTTGGTGCTTGTCATCCAGTTGACAGCTATTCACACATACATGTATCTAATGATCTCTCCGATATGTAAAAAACTCCTTTAAATAACATCCCGATGAGAGGAATAAAATGTACACCTCGGTAGTAAGATCCCCCAAAATGATCCAAGTACCAAAACATTTGTTTTAGGTAACAATGTTTTGACAGGACAAACAAACAACTGGATGGTGGGATGAACTGAGAGACAGAGAGAGTGATGAAGGGACAGACGGACAGAGACAACAGTGGTACAGACAGAAGGACGGACAGTACGACTGACCTTTGTGACCTCTGCAGAGGCATGCGCCCATGGTAAACGAGACAGCCAGTCAGTTATCTGTTGACCATCGTGGTAAAGGGAAAGAGAGATGGATTCAGGGAGAAAAAAAAATAGTAAAAAGAGAAGCAAAGAGAGAAAGAGAGTTGAAAGTGAAGCACTGTAAGAAGGAATGTAAGAACTATGTCTCTTTCCCTTCGCTGAATTCTCTCCCACTGCCTTCCATCTCCGGAACTGGAGGTGAGAGAGAGGGAGAGAGATAGATATAGTTAGAGAGAGAGGGGGATAGACATAGAGGGGAAAGACAGAAAGGGTTTGAGAGAGATAGACTTTGAAGAAGAGAGGAGGCGAAGGAGAGTGAAGGAGAAAGAGAGATGATGGTGGGAAAAAGGGGAAATGTAAGTGTGCCCGTTTGCTGACGATTCAGTCTCCACCCCTTTGCAACTCTCCCCTCTGCCTTACTTACTCACTCTCTCTCTCTCTCTCTCTTCCCTACACTCTCCCTCTCTCTTCCCTACACTCTCCCTCTCTCTTCCCTACACTCTCCCTCTCTCTTCCCTACACTCCCCCTCTCTCTTCCCTACACTCTCCCTCTCTCTTCCCTACACTCTCCCTCTCTCTTCCCTACACTCTCCCTCTCTCTCTCCCTCGTTATTCTCTCTTTCTCTTTTTAGCAATCTCTCTCTCTCTCTCTCTCGCTGGACAGGGACACCCAACTGTTGCTGAGGGGCATGGTGCTCAGAGCGTCCAGATATAATTATTTTGTCAACAAACGACCCCTGAGGTCCTGAGGGGAGGAGATAAAACACGGTTCCTCCTCTCTGTTCTCCCACCAGTGAGAGGATGGTAAACATTGTGGATCGTCCCAGTTACAGTCTGGGTTATGAGTTAGTTCACTTTCTCTTCTGTAGACTGAAGAGTTTAGGACATCACTTCACACTGCACATCCATCCAGTAACAGATTGGCCTGAAACATTGGTTCTTCACAAACAGAGGGAGGGGTGCTGTGAGGGAGATTGTATCATGTTATCTTTAACGATGTTAAAATTAGAGTGTGGGCTGTCATTAATTGTTTGTCAGAAAATAAGTGTACCAACAGCCCATTAGGTAGGAATTGTTTTAAGCAAAGGACTACTGTACCTAGCCTGATTTTGAGTTCCAGGTGAATTTGGTCTTTGTGATGACATCTTTTATAGTCATCGCATATATATGCGATGGCTATAAAATATCCATCAATTGTTTTTTTGCCTCTGTCTCAGACCCTCTCAAGACTAACACAATCTTAACAGTGCTCCAGTGACATCATCCCCTGCAACGACCAAATCTTTGTCACCGGGAAAATCCTGTTCCTATGGCAACCCCCTGTTCCACACTTTCAAGCTTTTCCTGTGCTAGGGAAGCTAATGTGACGACATGTATTTGAAAACTGAAGGGGGGGGATCAGTTTAGATCATTTGAACAATTGCTGCAAAATATCCTTCTGTTGATGTATGCGCTTTCAACTAAGAAAAATCTTACTTAGTGGTGCTGTGATGACAAAACTGAAGCTCTGGTGAAGAGTGTTGAGAGGTCGATCATGGGTGTATGTGGAACAGGAGAATCCATGCAGTTGGGTGCAGCCTGACCTCTTGTGGTATCATGGTTAAAGCACAACGTTTTGACAACTCAATTTTTATACGTTTCCAAGATTTTGTTATTTTAAGGAAGGCCAAAACACAAATGTTTATGGCTAACATGAAAGTTGTAAATGATGGACATTCAATCTTTCCCAGATCTAATGAAAAATAACAAATAACACGTCTACTGAAACACATCCTTAAGTGATCAAAGCTGAGTTTATAGAATGAAAAAAAGTAGTTAATTTCTCATGATGAAAAATAAGAAAAAACAGATACTGGAGGAGAATACAGACTCTTCTTTAATCCTGAGGGGACGTTAAGTGACATCCCTAGAGAGCGTTCTGCTTCTCTGGTCCTCAACGCTGCTCACGTTCCCTCCCTAAAATCCCATAACCTGCCTTGACCTCATTTCTTCTGTAAACCCACTCCCATGGAGTGTAGATAAATAGAGATTCTCAATTCTAGTTCCTACATTCTATTGGAGCTTGTTATCACTGAGGGACTTCCCAAGTTCCTCTATTCTGTTTGTGTTTACCTGGTTCTGTAGCCAAGGATGACACAAACAAATCTATATTGTGCTTAATCCAAGATCTTATTAAACGGGAATTTGTGTGTTCTGCTAGAGGGAAACTGTGAACACAGTGATGTGTTGAAGTAAAAAATGTAATCTGTTTTCCTCATTGAATCATCAAATGTACCATTGTTTCTATTGCCACAAGGGGCACAGTTTCCCTTCATAAACTATTTATTTTGCAGATATGCAAATTATTAAAACAGCAGGAGATTTAAGTTTTTAGTTTTAAAACAGTGGATGTGTGGAAAACACACAAACAAATGTATCTTGTCTATGTATCCACTGCCTGGTCAATTATTGAAAGTGCTACATTTGTACGTTTAATGCACTGAATAAACTGCAGGAGTTCAATCTGAGCAAACTAAAACTCCATATTCATAATATTGTCCTTTAAGGACCTATGGAGCTTGTCCTAGGCATAGTTCACACACACAAGAGCCAAATACAACAACATGAGAACACCGGGAACAGGTCCATAAAACAGAGACGGGTACAGAAAGAGATCCAGTCCAGCTAACCATACGAGAACTTCCACGGATGTGTGAGGGACATTCAGGGGTTTTGTGGACTGTTACTGAACTATTTCTTCCCGTTTGTTTCAGTGGCTCAGGATCAATGTTGCCTGTGCACACCATATCTTAAAGCCCCATGAACTCCCATGCCTGGAGCAGTGAAATGATAATATTAACTCAAGAGTCGCATGACGGACCGAACGTTTCAAACCACCGTCGACAGAATGACCGCTTTCCTTTCCCCCCTTCTCGCCACACTCTCCTCATCTCTCCGTCTCCTGAAGTCTGGCCTTCTGGGCTCCACACGACACATTTGGATGACACAAAGCTAAATGGCAGCCTTGTCCTGTGGGAGTTTAGGGGGGTGGGGAGAGGGTGGAGGGTGGGGGTGAAGCGGAGGGAGTGCTCCTTCTCCTGCAGCTACGTTGGCAAGGTCCATCCAAGGCGGCTCTGACAGGAAATTGCATTAATCCAAAACTGGGCTGAAGTAATTTCTGCCTCTGGTGGGTTAAAAGTGATGCCAGGAGCTTGAGGACCACCTTGACAGGGCCGGGCGTCCCGATCCTGACTGAGGGGACTGGGAGGCCTCAGGGCCAGCCCAGCCCTCCCCTCCATGCGCTCCCTAATTGGTTTAATGACTGTAATTATCTGCTGGGGTTCATGTTGAGCCGGGAACGATTAATGGCCTCCAAAACACATGTAGACAGGGGGGGAATAAGGAGGGGGGCGAGGGTGGGCAAGAGACGAAGAATAGCAGGGTTAAAAAAAAGAAGAAAAAAAAGGCTATAAAGTTTGAAAAAGACAACATGCTGGGTGAAACTGTGGGGCCAAGAAAAATACAACAATGAGTTTGAGAAGTTTCTGTGTTTTAGTGTTTTGCCCGTAAGACTTTTTGTTGAGGTTTCATATTCCCAAAGGCGGTATAACTCAAGAGTCTATAGTAGGCTATAGCAGCTTAATATGTATTTAAATTGAAAGGTAAAAAGAACGTATGGCACAAAACTAAATCTCCCTCTTAAGAGAAGTACATGTCGAACAAAACAACTGTCTACCCCATGATTACATTATATTCAACAAAATAGGCTAAATAAAATCTTGAGCCCAGCTTTATTCTGTGAAATACAGACCCCCACAGAGACGCTGACACAGTGACTCTAGGGGAAATGGCAGTACACAGCCTGTCTCCATGGAAACACAGGGTAATATATTCTTTGTGTATCTGATCAGCCTGCACAAGTTTGACTTTCTTTAGTGACATATTACCCCAGTAATCCAGTGTAGTACAATCCACAGACATTAGGAGCATATACATTTAAAAAATGTGAGGCCTAAGTTCGAAGTAAGTTCACAAAGATCAGAAACCTAGCCAGAAGGACTGTGTTACAGTTTTGAAAAGGAAACTGGAATTTTATCAAGCTGATCTGCACTGCGTAAAAAATTTGTAATCACTGAGATGTATCTTTCAAGAGGTTACGTTGTTAATGTTTCCCCCACATTTTCATCTTGTAAAAACTGTTTTTATTTACACAATAATGTTTTGGGCCAGATATTTACTTCAATAAACGAGTTTATACATTCGGAACCATCAAGAGCAATATCAACAACATCGACGGGATCTGCTTCAAAGGAGAAATTCAATTAGGCGAGAGACTTATTTTTTAAATGGGAGGCTGAGCTAGATGGAGGTTGAGAGAGAAAGAGAATGAGACAGAGAAAAAGAGAAAGAATGAGAGAGAGAGAGAGAGAGAGAGAGAGAGAGAGAGAGAGAGAGAGAGAGAGAGAGAGAGAGAGAGAAAATGAGACAGAGAAAAAAAGAGAGAGAATGAGACAGAAAAAAAGAGAGAGAGAAAGAAAGAAAGAAAGAAAGAAAGAAAGAAAGAAAGAAAGAAAGAAAGAAAGAAAGAAAGAAAGAAAGAAAGAAAGAAAGAAAGAAAGAAAGAAAGAGAGAGAGAGAGAGAGAGAAAGAGAGAGAGTGGGGGGAGCAGAGAGACGAATGACCAATTTAGACAGAAATTGGAGGATGTGTTTTTGGTCAGGAACCCATCTCTAAAATTAGCAGGGATGTAAATTCCACAGAGGTTTCAGTTCCGCACATGAAAATGGGAGCTACCCAGAACAAAAAGAAGAGAAAAAGAGAAATACACAACAGTGCATGAACGGCAACATGGTCTTAGAAGCACGGTTAGTTACTCTTTCTACATGGACATTATCTTAAAGACCAGAGACATCTTAAAAGCCACTGCAAGGATGAAAGCTCAAAAAACGGAATCCGCAGCCCCCACACAGAATAACACACAGGGGAGGGATCAAGTACCATGCATAGACTCACAGCCTTCAACACAATCACCAAACATGCTATTGCGGCCTATAACTAAGCCCTGGATGGCGCAGATACACATGCTTTGGGGCTCTCTGGCTCTCTAAGTATCTCTCTCTCCATGTCTTTCTATGTCTCTCTCTCTCTCTTTATCTCGATCTCTCTCCAGTCTGTCTTTTTTCCACTCTCTCTCTTTGTGTCTCTTCCACACAAGCTGCACGATACTGCTTTCTGCATGACTTCTTTTACAATTGCTTCAATCCTGATATGACTTCACTTGCATACAAACATGGATGCACACATTTAGCAATGAAATTGTTTAATGTGGTTCATTCTTGTTTTTCCTTCTGGGAAAGAAATGTTCCACCACATATGAGACACGGGCGGAAAAGGATGGAAAAAGTGCAGAACACTTTCTTGGTTTGTGCTTCACACAAAGCCATGACTATTTCTAGGCATCCTACTCACCTCAAAGACACATAAAACACACACAATGCAAAAGTCAAGGACAAAAAAATAAGGAAAACAAATAACGTCTCCCAAGTTCCGATATTGTGTCCACCTGTACTGTTGAAGTAACAAAGTACAAATACTTTGTTACTGTGCTTAAGTAGACTTCTCTGGAATCTCAGTATATTACTTCACTAATTATTTTTCAGACAACTACTCACTCCTTAAATTTTAGGTCCAGTTACCAGTGTGACTAGGGGAGCTAACTGTCTTGTATTTAGTTGGGACATATTGGGCCTAATAGGTTATGTAAGGCCTAATAGGGCTATTGCTCTATTATACCTACACTCTTTTGTTCGGCTTTTCACTTTTTTTCATGGAACGAGAACAGGTCGATCTCTCCCATTTCTAGATTTTCGTAAGCAACTTCGAAATCCATGTAACATCATCCAGGGGGAACCAATACTGACTAGTGTTGATTATTTATACGTTAACATTAACGACCAGCAAGCAAGCTGACAATCATATAATTGAATAAATTATATTGTAGAAAAAAATGGGTAACTCGCCTAGCTAACCCTAACTAGCCTAGCTAATGTTGCTGCTCAAATCCCTAGATGCTAGTGATAGAGCTAGTCTAGCTACTTTTACTGTGTGAGTTCGATAAACCTTACCATCGTCCATGTAGTGTTAAGGGCTTTTAGAATCACTTAACTCCACAGTCCGTGTAGCTCGAAACGTACAATTTGAACCCCTTTTCACTCTCGCTTGAAGGGCAGCAACATGGAATCAAATATGCACATCGTTAATTGTCATGTTGGGAAGATCATCCAAACTCCTTATAAAACGGCATGTTGTGGGAGACGGGGAACAAACGTAACTGCTAGCCATCAGAAGTTGTTGACCTGGCTGATGCAATATGCATAAGGAATTTCCGCTTTTGAAAATTGGATTTAATAGGCTTTCAGGGTTAACAATTTAAGATTTTGGTGGGGCCAACATCATTTTTGCTGCCTACAAACCAACCTTCTCAGCGTGAGAAATAGCCTACAAGGTGTGCTGTGAGAGCGTGTGAACTGGTGTTTCATGGTCAATGAGCGTTGGCTGCCCTTTGGAAAATCATGTTTCAAAGATACACATCTTCTCTGCGCATGTGAAAATATGGTTTTGAAGATACAAATCTATATACAAATTCAGTTTTACACTTTAAAATCTTTTTGACCCATAGGTCAACAACTTGCGGTAGCAAGCAGTTACGTACCTATGGATAATGTAAAATAGTGCTTGTGCAAATAGCCAGCCATCATTATGACAAATGGCTTGAAGCAATACAAATATATATATATATTCACACAAACAGGTTTAAACCATACCGTGACACTAAAACAGTTGTTGTATTGGCTACTTTTTACTTAAAAATACCCTATGTCAGAGCCAATACTTCTTTACTGTAACTTGAGTGAAAGAGTGTAGTTAGTACTTAAACTTTTACCAGTCTTTTTTAAAATAAGTATCTATCCATCTACTTGAATCAAGGATGCGTGGACTTTTTACCTCTTTGACTGTGTGTTCATTGTAGGTCAAACTTGCCTGACAGATAAATTTACTATCCAAATATTGACATTCCTATTCTCAAACACTCCTATTCTTATACACTCCTATCAGTGAAATGCATTAAAGGTTACAGGCATCAGTCAAACATGGCTGATAAATTCAAAATGGAGGGCGTCAGATTAATGGCTCTCCCAACATTAGTTAATCTAGTAATAGATTAGGACAGGGTTTGGTTGACACTGAGTGCAAAATAGTGGGCCTGGCAGGTCTGGACTTGCTGATGCATTGTAGCAGGCATTTCATAGACTCCCATCATGTTGACTTTGACCTTGTTGTCTGACAGTGTATCTGTTTGTCTCAAATATTCATTGATTTGACTTTGTTTCCAAACAGATTTATGAATTATAAAGTAGCGGGGTATCAGTAACGTGAAATGCAATGATGTGAAATTTTAAATCCCTCTTTCCTAAATCTAAGCAATATTTATTGTTGAATATATTTAAAGTTGGTCGATGTACCCCCTTAGTAGTAGCTTAGCAACAGTTTCTCAGAATATGAATGCCCATCCGTGACTCAGTGGGAGGAAACAAACAGAAACATCAAAAAGATATCAAGTCTTGATGTCATACTTGTTTCAAACTAATTAAATTCTGCCTGCAGCTTTTATCTCCTCAACTATAAAAGGGAGGATACCAAAATAAATCAATTGGCAGGCTTTATTGGAAGACACAGCCATGAAGATCAGACATAGATATAAACAAGATACAAACTGATGGATAAAAGAGATCAACATTTTTTTTTTTATTGTGACTGAAAAACAACCTTCAATTATGCATACATCCCAGCTCAATGTTATGAAAATAAATACAAGTAAAAAATAAATAGGCTATTAAATAAAGTAAAAACAAAACAGTGGAGAAAAGAAAGAAGCAACTGCTATTTGTCAGAAAGACAGATTAAACTAAATTAACACTAAATTAAAATGCTGTCAAACTTTTTTACGGATGCATATATGAGGGAAATAAAACACAAAATTCAAGTAATGGGGAGGGATTCAGTAACAAAATGATTTGCAGTCATTATTTAAGAGCATTGTGGTAAAATAAGCATGGGCAGGTGGAATATTTGAGGCATCCAAGGTATTTCCATAAACACAGAATCTATCCACTCAGTGGAATGCATGAAGTGGATTCAGGATATGCAATGAAAAAGCAAAATGTTCTCTTGACATTTCCTTTTACTAAACTTCAAAAACTATGAAAATAGAATATCCAGTTTCCAGATTTAAAAATCTGGTCACATTGAAATTGGAAACCAAGCTAATATGTACATGATATGAAGTATTCAGAGACATAACAAAAGTTATCTGTAGAAAGCATATGTTTTGTTTACTGATTGAAAAAAGATCTTGCACACTATGTATTCCTAACTTGCTGAAGTTCGACACAATGCATTTGAAAGGTAATCCAGATATATTTATTCAATTCAAGCATAGTATTTCATTTGTCTGTTTCCTCATTAACTTAAAACATGAATACAAATAATTACAAATTAATCAAATGTTATCAAACCCAACCAAGAACAATGGATTCTAACTGGTATAAGTGCTACATAAGTGATGTTTTTGAACAAGCAGTGAGAGCAAAAACAAAACCTAAAAACTAAACATGAGTACCTCATTTATTAACTCGTAATTAGATCATAGCTTAAAATCGAAATAAAGCCAGTAGTAGACATGGCAACAGCCAACAACATCCAACTTTATGGAGATCTCAAATCAAACCTATGCAACTTGTTAACTTCTATGGCCAGCACATGCATGTTTCAGTCCGTCCTCTGTATGGAGTGCATCGTTTAGCAGGAGACGATGTGGACTATGGTGTTATTACTCTACTCTCGTGAGACAATACCACCACTGGCTTTTTTTCCCAGAATGCTCAGAATGCTACAGCAGACCACTTTTCCCCCCACACAGTCTCATCGATTGAACAGATCAATGTCATTGCGTGTCCTTTTCTCTTTGGCAATCATGGGGCCTGCAGCTACGAGAGACAACCGAAACGTTTTTATTTAACACACTAGCCTTAACAGGAAAGGCTTCGCTTGGTTGACTCGATCGCTTTCAAACACTTGATATTGTGTGTGGGTTAAAGTTGGAATGCAAAGAAGAAAATATTCAAAGCTTGAGAAATGGCTTGTATGTGTACACAAGACATGGATAATAAAATATATATAACTCTCATCTACAAAGGCTAACTGGCCCATCTGTTACTGTGTATTTTTACCCAGTCTTTTTTTTGTATGGATAAATTGAACTGTTACAAATCTGTTATCTGATACAGAATCTGTAATCTGGTACAACTCTCCAAGTACAGCAAGTCAGTCTCTTTTGGCTGGTCATGAACGTCAGGCTTTGCCGGTCCAAAGCCGTCCCCGCAGCTTCATCCAGCTCAGCTTAGTTTAAAGTTCAGTCTGAGGGCTGCCCATTTCAGTGTCCGATTCAAATTCCTTTGACAGTGGGATCAGGTCACACAGCAAAAACACTCAGGGTGCTGGTCTGGTCTTTCAGGCCCAAGATGCTGTAGGCGATCCTTTTCAAATGGCCGGGCAGTCTCACGCCAATGTTCTTGATATCCCTGTGAAATAGAAGAGACAAGTGTGTCAGATCCAGGACTGGCAACCTTGGCTTTGTTCTAACAATTCAAATGTATTCTTTGATTTGATCCCCATTCTAGTGTACTACATCATATCAATTTTATAAAAAATATATCTTTCAGGAAATCCTTCAATCTCCTTTTTGAGATAACAGAGAGAGCATGTAACATCATTACAGTAGCCCCCCCCCCCCCCCCGTGACAGTAACTTGCACAAGAAGTGCGACATCCCAGCCCTTCATTACAGCTTTAATTAAAGCCTTGATTACTTAACTAGGATTCTCCCTGCCAGCCATGAATCACATGTCTGGTGAGCAGAGAGAGTGTTGTAAATAGCTGATGGTTTTGTTAGAGTGCTACCAGATGACAGAAGCTGGAACATAGGGGATGTAAAAATCTCACTAAAGAATACAGCACTTCAAAGACAAGTTTCAGCACAGCCCGCACTAAATCATGTCTAGGATTATGGCCTTAAATTAATTAAAATCTTTTTTTTTCCCCTACACATAGTTTTTTCATCCTGACAAAAACTTTTTGAATAGAGATTCAATTCTTTCATCCTGACAACACTTTTTGAATAGAGATTCAATTCTATGCCAGTGTTCTCCCGGTATCTCATTCCTGCACGTTAATTGAGAAATCTTTCCCTCGGAATTTCCACCATGTTACATGCACCTCTTCCATCTTTCAAGACTGAAGTGCAGAGGGCTTAGGGGGCAACTCCAACTACTCCATCCCCCTAATCGCCACATCACCCTTTCTGCTCTACTGGAGTTCTGCTCTCCTCCTCCACATCTTACTCCTCCTCCCTTTTAATGCTGCGGAAACCACAAAGGCCTTTTGCCCTGCACAGACAGAGGCAGTGGGGTTTAGCTCAAGCTAAAGTACTGCCCAGGGAAGCAAGTGTGGGTGAGGAGAGGGGGCAGAGGAAAAAAGAAGGAGGGAGGGAGGGAGGGAGGGAGGGAGGGAGGGAGGGAGGGAGGGAGGGAGGGAGGGAGGGAGGGAGGGAGGGAGGGAGGGAGGGAGGGAGGGAGGGAGGGAGGGAGGGGGAGAGGGAGGGAGGGAACCAAAAGCCGCCACCACCAGGCAACCACAAATGAGCCTAGTCTTTCTCTTTATCCAGCATATTTTCCATCTCACTCGTTTCTCATGTTGTAGTTGAGGCTGGAGTTTATATTGTGCATAAACTATTCTACTGGCTGTTAAAAGCGGCAATTTTTTTAACAAAAACAGGACAATAACGCTACTCCTGACCTCCTCCAAAACACTTCCAGAACATTTCCAGTATAACACAGCTCTGAAAACAGAAGCAACGAATGTGTTTTGTCACATAAACTCTGTAAGGGTTAATCATGATCTTCTTTTTACAACATGCGTCATTCTTTTAATGTCAAATTAATCTCCACTTACTCGTTTTTCATATGCAGCACCTGATCCATGGTGACTACGCCAGCACAGGAGAAGTTCTCGCTGTACTGGTTCATCTTAATGGATTCCAGCCATTCTGACACCGACCTGAAGGGGGAGCCGTCCGAACCACTGGTGCTAGGCAGGCGAATGGACACCCTAGATGAAGCCAAACAGATCCCAGCGATAATCACCAACAGATCCTCCCACATCAGTCACAGCACAGCAAAGCAAAGGATGTAATTATAGTGTTCCGAGACGAGAGAGAGATAAAAAACCAGTTGGGGCAGTTGGGTAAACTGATAAGAAAGGTGATCGTGACAACTCTATTCTCTCGTCATTTGTGACTCTCATTCAGACAAATATGCATTGAAACACACACACAAATACAACCACACGCAACCACTAACTGTACTGTACTGACCCAGACCCGACAAGACTTAAAAAAACGACTCCGTATTTTTCCACGTAGAATTTTGAATTCCGTTTGAATAAACAAAGCAATTCAATTCGCTTTATCAGTCCCGAAGGAAATTCGACATCATAAGTAAGCAGTAAAGCAGAGAGTAAACAAGTCCAGTAACGCAAACGCTACCGTGGGTCAAAGTCCGCGATGGCCTTCAGGGAGTCAGGGCTCCGAAGCAGCTTGTCCAGCAGGCTGACGATGTCTGGGAAGCGCGGTCTCTTGGAGCGGTCCTGCAGCCAGCACTGGAGCATCAGCTGGTACACTGCCGACGGACAGTCCATGGGCGCCGGCAGTCTGAACGCCTCGTTGATGGCCTTCATCACCTGCCACAAGAGGTCAAAGGTCACACAAAGATCTCAGACACCCCCAAACACTGGTGACTGTTACTTCCTGGACATTGGCGCTGGTGTGAGAGTCTGATTTGAACGAATGAATACTGTTCAAATGTTGTATATGTTGGCGTTTTCTACAGCAAATAACAAGGAAAATAATGAGAAGACTAGAACACCCTGAGCAGCAGGGTTTGCAGCCTACCTCATGGTTACTCATGTCCCAGTAGGGCCTCTCCCCAAAGGCCATGACCTCCCACATAACGATGCCAAAACTCCACACATCACTGGCAGAGGTGAACTTCCTGTAGGCAATGGCCTCTGGAGCTGTCCAGCGAATGGGGATCTTACCGCCCTGTTTGGCATGAGGGAAAAAACTCCTTCAGAACTGGAAGCATTTGGATATGGGGACAGAACCAGTCCGGTATGCTCAATAAAATCTATACCTAGCTAGAAAACCTTAGTACTAACTGATTAAGAGCTCCTTTAGTATATTCAAGCTAACAAGTTGTGCAGCTTCAACTCACACTGGTGGTGTAGGTGCCCTCGGGGTCATCTTCGAGCACGCGGGACAGCCCAAAGTCGGACACCTTGCACTCAAGGCTGTTGTTCACCAGGATGTTGCGAGCAGCCAAGTCTCTGTGGACATAGCTCATGTCTGACAGGTACTTCATACCGGCCGCGATGCCCCGCAGCATGCCCACCAGCTGGAAGGACGACATCTCACCGTCGTGGTCCTGAGGCAAACACAGACAGACAGAAAGACAGACAGACAGAAAGACAGACAGAAAGACAGACAGATAGACAGACAGATGTGAATGCTCAGCCACTTCCCACCAACACACTGTTCGGCTCTTATTCAACCACTGCTTTGATATGTGTGGACTGCTGTACACGTTTAATGAACTCACCTTCAGGTACTTATCCAGAGCTCCATTCTCCATATACTCGGTGATGATCATGGCATGCTTGACTGTAAAAAACAAGAAAAGCAAGGTAATGTCAGTCAAATGGATGAGATGTACATTTTTTATTTTAGTTTACTGGCCAAGTAGAGCATGTCATATTTGAATAATCATTGTTGAAACTGTTAGGATTTGAATAACGGCTTGTTGTTGTGGGTGTGGTCAAACACGGGTGGGGAACGTTAACGAAGTCCGGTCTTACATTTGGTGACAACCCCCTCTAGGTGGATGATGTTCTGGTGAGAGAACTGTCCCATGATGCTGGCCTCACTCAGGAAGTCCTGTCTTTGCTTCTCTGAGTAGCCGGGCTTCAGGGTCTTGATGGCCACCGCCACCTCCTTCCTGCCCGGAGGCTTCAGAATACCACGGTACACCTCTCCAAACTCCCCTGTAGAAACAAACATATATATGTAAGTAAATAAATAAATAGCACAAACAATTTAGCCAGAGATGTCTTTTTGGGGGGATTGTTTTCTATGCTTTTGTCTGGGTTTTCTTAGTAATTGGATAAGCAAAGCGTAAACAAGGCGTGTGGGGCATGTGCTGAAGGATTGTGTCAAAGGCGGTGAGATCTGATTGGTGGAGGGGCCAGCAGTGTGGGAGCATGAGAATCAGCTGTTATATGGGGGGGGTGAGTAGAAGGGGGGGGGGGGGGGTCAAGCAACGTTGTCGTGGGAAATGAAGGGGTGGGTTTAAAGGTTAAAGGTGGTCACACCAAAATAAACTGATGTTGTATTGAGCTAAGAAGTTCTCTCCTCTTTCAATACTTGCTTTCAGGTCCAACAACTTTTCTATACAGTGACTATTTGCTATGATTACAGAGTATTTAGAGTCTAAAACTGTGGTCCCTCCTGAGCCTTAAGGAGTTGCCTCATATTGATATGTCCAAACTTGTTGAGTGGGAACACATAACACAATGTAACCACCGTCTCTCAAAAAGCTAGTCTGTAAAACGAACAAAGCTGACTTTACAGTGACTGGAGATGGAAAAACCCTTCAACACTTTTGTCTCAAACCCACGATTAAGATTGTTTTTACAGTATTTCTCACTCACCAGCTCCAATGACTTTCTGCTTGGTTACATGGTTTGGATGAATCTCACTGGCAAACTTGAGGACGGCCGTGTTGGGGTCCTCGTAAGTGTGTGGATCCACATAGGTCTTCAACGGCTTAAGTTGCTCTAGAAAAAAAAAAATATATATATATATATATATAATAATATATGTTAATATTTTGCCGAATAAAACGAGGAAAAAGAGAGAAAGGAGCTTCTATTTTCTTGTGTACCTGAGCTGGAAAAATATGTGTCTTCTGGTCCTTGTCTTGCATGAGAGTTCCTTCTCCTGAACAAGAAAAAATAAGCAACTGTCATCTCAATCCAAACACATTTTTTACTTTTCTCTTTATTTCCATGCTTGTTTTATTTTATTGCCTGGTTGATAACTCAGGCAACTCTACTCAGCCACAATCGTCTCTCTTTTCAAGGAGAGCCCAGGGACTAGCTTGTCTCTATAGAAGCCTAGTCATTGGCACACCGCGTCTATTCACTCAAACAGTGCTTTGATAAAAGCCAAAGACAATCTGTGTTTGCCATTCCATTTACCAGACAGACAGACAGGCAGGCAGCGGGTAGACAGGCGGCAGCACTACTCTTGTACGGTAGCAGGGGGGGTCACCTTTACAAAATGGCTACTGTCTGGCACAGAAAGAGGCAAGCAGCCCTTATCAGTCACAATGTCCCTCTCGGGCTCATTTCCTTTCAAAGCCCAACACTCACTAGAGTATACTCATTGAGCAATGACAAGCCGCATTCAACACCAATTCTTCCCCAGTGAGTGCAAGGACACAGATACAGATAAAGAGAAAGTGAGAGTAGCAAAAAGGGAAAGGAGGAGGGAGGTGGAGAGAGAGAGGTGGAGAGAGAGAGGTGGAGAGAGACTGAATGAAGGGGCAGTTGGGGCGCTCACAAAAGGAAAAAAGGGAAGCATGAGAGAGGAAACCCGCTAAAGGAGTGTGTATTATGACTGTTTAACAGAAGTGCGAGGAAGTGAGGAGAGAGAAGGGACGGGGGCGGGGGGGGGGGGTCGTTATGGCTTGGCACTGACCGTTTACGTACGAGCAGGACTACCACCACGATAAACAACACGGCTGCTACGATTGCCGCTGCGCCGAAGATCACCGCTGTGTTGTTCTGGGCCGAAGAGGCTGCAACACACAGACACACGTTAGACACACACCGCTCTGCTTTGGAGAAGCAACACATCACAGCTAATAAACACGTAGGAGATGTAAGCAGTCTTCCAATCATTTTTCCGTTCCTACCTCCCTTCCTTCCTATGATAAAAAATGTATTAATTAGCAGAGGCTTTTATACAAAGCGATGGAGGGAGGGAGGGACTTGATCTGGGGTCAAATTGCTCCACCACCGAGTTCCACCCATCCCTGTTTTCCTGTCTTACGTTCAGACATCGTCTCAAACTCGTCCTCCATGCCTGAGCCCCAGGGAACGCCCTCAAGGGTGAGGGGCTGCACCTTGAAGAGGTAGGCCGTGCCTGGGGCAAGGTCAATGATCTGGGCTGAGCTCTTGTCCAGGACCAACACTGTGTACATGTTCACGTTGTCATCCTGGGAACAAAGGACAGGAGACAAAAGGGTGGGCAGAAAGAAGGGGGGAAAGGATTGGTCAACTAGGAGCTGGTGAGATCTGGTCGTCGAAGGCCTTGGCGCGGTATTTTTGGAGAGCTTTGCTGCTGGGCAGAGGGACGTACCTTCTTGCGGTAGATGAGTTCGTATTGGATGGGCCGGGGCTGAGCCCTGCGGGAGGCCACCATCCAGGAGACAGACAAGCTGGTGGAGGTCCGCTCATCCAAACGCATGGAGGTCACCTTGGGGGGCTCTGAGGAGAAAAAGTGCACAGAGAAGGGAGTTAAGAAAAACACAGCTAGATCGGCACATATATAAAGCAGCATGTGCACCCCACAAGTTGTCATGAAGTCGTTGCCGTTGAACTCTCTCGTCACCCACCTGTGTAGTCCAGGGCGGTGGTAAGGGTGCTGGTGTAAGGCCGGTTGCCCATGCGTGGCGTGGCCTGGCTGGCGAACTGAGACACGCCGCTGTGGGCCTCCACGGTGAAGGTGTAGTTGAGGTGGGGCTCCAGGTCGCTCAACGACACCTGGGTGTCCGTTAGGCCTCCGCTGGCCGGATCGAAGCGGACCTTCTCCCCGCAAGGCTGGCAGGCGGCGCCGTCGCACCGGCGACACTCCACGCTGTAGGTGATGTCACTGCGCCCGCCCGTGTCCAGAGGCGCGGTCCAGGTGAGAAGCAGCCGGCCCGCCGCCAGCTGAGTGGTCGTGGCAACCAGGTCACGAGGCTCCGAAGGCGGGCCTGAGGTAAGGTCAAAGGGCAATTAGAAGGGTTATGTCTGTCTCAAGGTTTCTGGTCTTCCACTTTTTTTTATTACATTTTTTACTATAGCTCCTTTTACTACCATTCTAATTATCCATCCTTTTATTAAGTAACCACTTTCAGCCTGTCACAAAACTTGTGTCATAAACTTCAGTAGGTTTTTTTCAGACGTCCCATAAAAATAAAAAAGCACATGACCCCAGATTGGCCTCCTCCTCACCTGAGCAGGGGCCTGTAGGGGGGTCGTCTGGAGCTCGGAAGAAGCTCTCCATACAGGCGCAGAGCAGTGCTCCGGAGCTAAGCAGCTGGGTGTTGGCAGGACACACCTCGCACTCCCTGCTGGACGCCAAGGCTTTGAAGAACCCTGGCCGACATTCTGAGAACACAAACAGAACAGAAACTGCATCAGGCGCCGATGATCCAAGGTGGGGAAATATCACAGACTCTGGTCCCCGTCCAGAGGACAACCCTTCTGAGCCTTTCATCACAGACACGCGTGTAGATCTGAGAGGGTTGAGGTGAAAAGGAATCTTCCTGTGGCCTGGTCATGGTTAAGCTGAACGGCCATCGCATAAGCTGAGGGTGAGAGGTTGTGTCTGGTCAGGGCCATTGGGTTGAGATATTGGAAAGAAAACATGGCAGATCTTCTGTACAGTGTTTACATTGGTGATTAATACGCCGCGCTCAGATCTGAGTGTCGGGGTTCAGAAACACAGCCAGACTCCCTGCTCGCTCTGCACTTTTAGTCCTCTTTTTCTTCTTCTTTCTAAACCATCCCCCTCTGTCTCTCTCGGGCTCTCTGTCTTTCAACAAACACAACCAGTCATCCCACATTCCAGGACTGAAAGTCAGCCATCAATGCTTCAGTACCGGAGAAACTGAAGGGAAGGCTGGGCTGAAGAAGCTGCAACATCCCATAGAGTCTCTAAGCTGCCATTTTGCGCATTCTTCAACTGCCTTTTTCAAAGACACCCTGCGCAGAAATGAAACAGTATCACTTAGCTAAGATGACTGCTAATTTCACACATACGAGTTTTGAGAGAAATGCAGGTATAGGATCCAGCTGTGCGCCACAGTAGTGAAATCTGAACTTAATACGGTGTGAAATTTCCTCTGTGAATGCCATAAAGGAGAGTGAAAATGAGAAGGCGCCCCCCTTCTGCACTCTGAAAACATTCCAACGACTGCTGGTCATGTCCTTGGCTCTATCCCCTTTCAAGTGCACACACACAAACGCACGCAAACACCCACTGGCCCCTCAGAAAGCACATCTGACTTCAGAGAAGGGATTATCGGCCTCTCCTTGACACCTGTTCTTACCATGAAACAAACACGCATGCATACACTCACTCACGCACACACAATCTAATCAGTGTCCCGGAAATCTCATTAATCTTGAGTATTGTCTATTTCATAATGTAAATAGTATGAAGAAAAAAAAAGGTCACCAAAAAAAAAACAAATATTCATGCTGCAAACCGTACAACAAGTCGGTATAAGTGTTGGACAGAGAGTGTCTTGCCTGAAAGATTACCCGCAAGAATAAGGGAAAAAAATATATAATCTCAAGTAAAGGGCCAATTATATTGACCTGTGAGGGAGGCAAAGTCATGTTTTAAGTGAGTCACTGATTGATAGTTTTAGTGTCTCTGAGCCAAATCTAAGACAAGATGAAAGGGGAAACTGAGAGGAAAAAGACATATCATATTTCAAGTCATGCAGCATTATCTGTGATCCAGTGGACTGCTTTGTGGTCAAGTTGACTTAAGTTCACTTGGAACCCACATGTGACCACACACACTACAGACAGAAACCACACCCGTTCCATTGACAGGATATCAAGGCCATTCGCTCAATTGAGTATGAGAGTTTTCTCTGAAATCCATTTAGTCTTTGTCTCATTGTGGTTCCAAAGTTGTGGTTAGGGCAGTTGTTTCAAGGGAGACTTAAATATAGCTATACACCACTCTGAATGAATGACAGCAAACACATTCTTTGATATTGAGAGAAAATTCTTAGCATGAAAAGAATTTGGCGTTTAACACGCATCCCAGAGCCTGGCACGTTGCTCATTCCTCCTTTCAATACAAACTCTCCTCTCTTTCTCTCTACCAGCTGTTTCACAAACATTCACGACTATTCATTAAGACGACCTGTGCAGACAAGGGGCCGTCTGAAAAAAGAGATGGATGGAACAGAAGCAGAAAGACTGAAGAAGGAGAGAACAGAGAGATTAAAAGAGGGATAGTCTCCTACTGGGGGGTTAGGAGGAAGAAAAGCAGAGTAAAAGAGGGAGGGAGCGAGGGAGGGAGGGAGGGAGGGAGGGAGGGAGGGAGCGAGGGAGGGAGGGAGGGAGGGAGAGAGAGGGAGGGAGGAAGCGAGGGACCGAGGGAGGGAGGGAGCGAGGGAGGGAGCGAGGGAGGGAGCGAGGGAGGGAGATATATGAATAGAATTAAACTATTGAGTGGGCCTAACAGCTGCCGCCCTGAACCCCAATTCCCATCTACCTCTCCTCTCCTATCCTAATCCTCAGATTCCTCCATCCCCACCCGACCCTCCCCAGACTCTGAGCTACCCCATTAACATTACCATTCAGCCCTGACCAGCAGCCCGGCAGAATGCCACCCCATTCAGCTCAGAAGAAAAACACTTGTTGCAAATGGGGAATATCCCAGATGCCACATGGCAACTGAATAGAAGGGACTAGCCTCTTCTTTTTTTTGTTGTGCGTTCCGGGGGCCGCCAGAAGACCGACTGCAATGCATTGTGGTTAGTGCAGTGGGGAAGATGGCCTAACACTGGGAGCTTGACTCTATAATCAACATGCATTCCTGCACACACCACCCAACAGGAGGCACGGCCATGGCCATATTTGCAGGCCATTTCCTGAACAGCCATTCCCCATAAAGGTCAGCACGAGTGAGCATGTGCAGGCCGCGTGTCTCGCACGGACAGTAAATGAAACCTACGAATGTGTTGATAGGTTGATGGGGTATTCACCAATGTATTCCTCGACAACAAAGTGAAGCACGGTTAAGGAATGTTCCTGGGCAGGAGAGAGGAGGCGGAGGGCTTTGTCTTTGCCTTGTTGCTGGACACAACAGGAAGCAGGAAGAGCCGGGCTGACGCGGCGCTTCCTTCCTCGAGCAGCCAATCAAAGTACTGGTAGGGAAAATGAGCAAGAGTCAAAGAGCCACAGATGGAACACGACTCTCTGAGATGTAGTCTAGTGGAAACGAATACCAGGGGATAACTCAACTGATTACTGAAGGGCGAGGGATCGGAGACTCACGGAGAGTAAAAACCCCCTGTCATTTCTCACGTAAATAAAAACCTGTCAACCTCTTGAAAGTCTGTCTCGGCTGAGAAACTTAAGATCAGATGTCTCTGTTTTCCCTCCGCCATCCCTAGAGTTGGAGGTTCTGTTTGTCATCTGAGAGGCCCCGTCGCTAAGTACCTCTGCGTTTGTTTATTGTGAGCGAGCAGCGGGGCCAGTTTCTCTCTGGGAGCCGAGCGGGGCCCAGTCTGTCAGCAGGAGTCAAGATGGATGAGATGGAGACAGTGATGAATGTATGGTCGGATGGATGGATGAATGGGTAACATGGTGGCTGGACGACAGAAATCTCCCCCAGGACTTCATTTAAGTGGATGGGGTGGGGGAGGGACAGAGAGAGAGAGAGACATAGAGAGAAACAGAGAGAGAGAGAGAGAGAGAGAGAGAGAGAGAGAGAGAGTGAGAGAGAGAGAGAGAGAGAGAGAGAGAGAGAGAGAGAGAGACAGCGAGAGAGCGTTGATGGACTTGTGGAACAAAAAAACTAGTCTACCCTGGCTCTTAGGGTTTAAAAGCTAAAGGGTCATGTCTGCCCCAGGGTAGCAGTGAGTTAAACTGTCCTCGACAACAGTGAGTCGATGGCCAACTAAAACAAACACAGGGTGGAGTGAGCTAAGAAGAAGGGAGGAGGAGAAGGGAAGAGAGGGGGAGGAGGAGAAGGGAAGAGGGGGGGAGGAAGGGAAGGAGGAGAAGGGAGGAGAGGGGGGGAGGAGAAGGGAGGCGAGGGGGGCGAGGAGCAGGGAAGGAGGAGGAGAAGGGAAGAGAGGGGGGGAGTAGAAGGGAAGGAGGAGGAGAAGGGAAGAGAGGGGGGAGGAGAAGGGAAGGAGGAGGAGAAGGGAAGAGAGGGGGGAGGAGAAGGGAAGGAGGAGGAGAAGGGAAGAGAGGGGGGAGGAGAAGGGAAGGAGAAGGAGAAGGGAAGAGAGAGGGAAGGAGAAGGGAAGGAGGAGAAGGGAAGAGAGGGGGAAGGAGAAGGGAAGGAGGAGGAGAAGGGAGGAGAGGGGGAGGAAAGAACAGCAGCCAGCACCTTATTTCAGAAAGGGAGAGGTTCATTTCAGAAAGATGGCAGACTTTAAAAGAAAAACCTTTAAAAGAAACTGTAGGGAAAAAACACAATGTCTAGATTCTTATCAAGACAAGCCCTTCAAAGGATAGATTTGCATGGAAACATCAGCATTTCAAGTCAACATATCTCACCAAGCCCGTAGGCCCATACTCAATGTGAACCCTCTCACCACCCCCTCCCCCTGCCCATTACATAGGTCACCCAACCCACCCCTCCTTCCCCACCTTTACTATGTCATGTCACTATGTTTATAGGTGCATGACAACTTGTCATTTGTCAGATGGTTGGGGGCTGGGTAGTTGAGGGTAAACAATGGAGGTCTCTGATGGGGGAGGTGTAATGGTAACATGAGTCAGGGGTCACCGAGACAGAGAGGTAGGGTTAAGGTGTGGGGGGTGTTGATGATAGGAGGAGGGGGGATGCATTAGTCAAAAGGATTAAGGGACCAATGGGGGAGCTGTAAGGGAATTACATCTGTTTTACAATTCTACTCTGGCTTTCATCTTGGGTTGTTAACAAACACAATAAAATCTCTAATCCCCATTCTTTTCACCCTCTTCTGTCCCTCGTGCTCACAGGAGGAACAGAAGGGAACGGAGACACTGGGAGTGATAGAGGGGACAGAAATAGGTTGAAAAGAGTGAAAACAGAGATGAGACTAGTAATGGCTGAAATCAAGTGTAAAGAGTAAAGATCTGATTAGAATATTTCTAAATCTAAGGCCATGCCAAGTCTCACTGACCACCGACTGACCACAGTCCCAGTCACCTAGGACATAATTCCCCTACACCCCCCCCCCCCCCCCTCTTCCTAAAAGTCAAAGCCAGACATCCAGGTGGCAGCAACACATGTTGCATTCCAAACAAGTGTCTGCTTCCTGTACAAAACAAGAGGCCAAACTCACCAATAAACAAAATTAGTTATCAGGGAGGACAAAAAAATGCAGCAGTTTGACTGAAGCGAGCGACTGAGGGGCAACAATGGAAAGCCCTGAGCCAACGAGTAAGAGAGTCACAGAGGGGATTAGAGTGGCCTCCGGTTTCCGCTCTTGCTTGTCCTGTCCGACCTAGGGGGGAGGGGGGGCTGGTGGGGGGGGGGGGGGGGGAGGACGGGGACGCCAGACTGACGTGAGGAAGGAAAGTGCTGACCTCACAAACCAGCAGCACAATACAGTCCACATTGCTATATCTGCCCCATGGCCCCCAGCAAAGGAATGTCACAGAAAGGAAATATGTCCCTCCGCAAAAGCATACTGAGTAAAATGGTCCGGAAAATACTTCAAAAATGCCACGGCAAGCAGAATCCAGAGTAGAGTTCATGTCAGCTGGTCTCAACATAAAGACGCTTTTAACGCGTCTCAAATATTACTTTTAGCAGGTTGCTATACGGTCAAATCTAAACATCTACATCTTTAACCCTCCCTATGACAGAAGGAGAGAGACTCAACTTGCATCCTGAAGGTAATATCTGAAATTTCCTTGATATGCATTTCATCTATTCGAAGTTGAGGCCGACACGAAACGAACGTCAGACCAACAGACCACATCAGTAGCGCACGTTTTTAAAATCAATCTTTACGACATTGGAAGCCAACTCTCTGCAAACCACACTTCCTGTCATCATCTCAAGAGTTCACAAAATAACCCTGTTTCCTTAAATTCATTCCAAATGGAGCTAAACAAGACGGTGCACGACAGTGCTTGGAGGCATCTCCAGAGCCCCCATCTCCCATTATCCAACCGTCTCCTCAGAAGCACAGTTAAAAGGTTGACATTGACTTGGCAGGAGATCAAAAGATCCTTGCTCAAAGTAATCATGACCACTCCAGAAAACCTTGAATTCTACCAAGAGCCTACAAGAGAGAGACATTTACACAGTATGGGCAACCTAACAAACTGTAACCAAGTCTGATAAGACGATGACTCAGACTTTTTAAGTAATCACGGGCGCAAGAATACCAGTAGACCAGTAGAATAACAGCATGGATATAA
>NC_061077.1:391615-540914 GCF_021917145.1 Hypomesus transpacificus | reverse complement strand
GGCTCATCCCGCTCAAACGACGGAAGGGAAAAATAGAAGAGAGAGGGAGTGGATATAAAAACAACTATTTGAGGTGATTAGACATGTAAAAGAGATGGACTCCCTACCGACTGACCCCCCCCCCCCCCCCCCCCCCCCCCCAGCAGCCCCCCCACCAGATGACACCCACCACCGCCCTGTCTATGTCCAGTTTATCTCACAGCCTTCACAAACAGTTTCAATGCACAGGACATGATTTGAGCAAACCCATATAGTTAGCGGTTGTCATATCAGATTGCAGCCTGGGAGAAGAGGAGATGATGTAAGAGGAAGGTAGTATATTCACAGTATATTGCCATGAGTCACCAGGGTGAGAGCCATACCTGTTGCTGTCTCTGTCCCCACCTTAGTGTACTATGACCCTGCTACTACTTGAGTTACTTCTCAGCCACTCCTTTCCTGATTGTACAGAGGTATTGACAGTTAGAAAACAGAACTTTCACATCACGTCATTTTTTCATTGGTCGTATCAGGTTCACCATGACAACATTGACCTTTCTGATGAGGCCCTCAGACACACTCTAACTGACGTTAAGATCAACTGTAGCTACTGTCAACGTCATGCAGCATACACTGTTGCTAAAGCGCCACCATTTTTCGTAAGACCAGGGAACAGGGCCAAACACAGACTTAAAGCGATGTGTTTAAAAGACATTTGTGAGATTGAGCAATTTAGACAAAGTTTGACTTTAAAGAATATGCCAAAGCTGCAAGGTTATATCTACTGAGGCATTATGTTTTCATTGCTTATTGGATAAATGGTGTGTAAATTTACCCACATGACCTTTGCCCCCTTGTACTTCCTGATCATGTTGTGCTGTTGAAGCAGCTTCTTATCAATGTCTCTCTCTCTCTCATTCTATGGTGTCTGTGTTTGAATCAAAGTTCTTGGATTAAGTACTTTACATTCAGGCTCCAGTCAATGTTTTTCTCCAAAACATTTCACATGTGAATATTTGTGATTTGGACCTTTGGAAACGTCAGTTCAAGTGTTCAAGTACAAAAAACGAATGTAATTTATTATTTATCAATTATATCCAAAATGTAGCATCCAAACATATATTGTTCGACCATTTATTTTGATGGGCACAGCATTTACATTTACAACATTTACATTTAGTCATTTAGCAGACGCTCTTATCCAGAGCGACTTACAGTAAGTACAGGGACATTCCCCCCGAGGCAAGTAGGGTGAAGTGCCTTGCCCAAGGACACAACTTCATTTTGGCGGGGCGGGGAATCGATCCGGCAACCTTCCGATTACTAGCCCGACTCCCTCACCGCTCAGCCATCTGACTCCCCTAGCATTGCCACAGCACTGCAGACCACACACTAGCATAGAAGGAATGACAATTGTGGTCACTCAAACAATCTGCTTTAAAACATATTTAGTATGGAAATGGTTGAGTGAAAGTTATTTGATCATAAACAGTCCCACACACTGCAAAGCCACAAACAGTGGTTTGGGTGATAAATCTTCTCACGCTATAAAACATCTGCAGGACCTCAACTAAGGAGGGGATCTCTTAATCACTCCTCACTGCCCCCCCACCCCTGGAAATGAGAATGACCTGAACCACTCCACAACACCCTGTTATCATGTCCGCCTACACATTTGAAGGGAGGGGTGACTTAAGTGACATTCTGGGGGTGTCCCACAAACCAGCCATGCAAAAAAAACGCAAACGTTTTTTTTCCCCTCACCCCTCAAAGGGAGAGGTTACTGAACATCCGTCCTCTCATTTGTCAGAAGGGACACAACTCCTCAACTCCCCCAGGATACAACTACCGGTCCGAGTCATGAAAGGTCCTTGGATGGGGTTACGCGAAGGTTACTTCACTTTACTACATGCACTGTTTACTACTTATATGACTAGCTATCAACTGAAAGCCCTCTGTGACATGCTTGCGTGTAAAAAGGGCTATACAAATAAATTTGATTTGATTTGATTTGAAATTCAACTCCATCTTGGTTTAAGTATACCTCCACCTCCAACTGTTCATTTTCTGCACCAGTGTTTCATTCTAACCGATGTAGTCTAAATAGGCCAACACTCTGTTTTCTACCTTCGGCATTGAAATTGTTTTGTTTTCAAAGACACTTTAAAACTCCATATAACTGAAACTCGGCTGTTACCAGTGCATGTCAGTAAGCACAGAGCATCTAAGGATCCTCTTTAGTATTGCATTGAAGCCTCCACATCCACGCCCTGCAAAGTTCACTGAGCAGCTATGAAACCACTCACCCATTGATCATTGCCTCTGCGCTCAATGGTGGCTTGAGATTCCGGCTAGATGCGCTCTTTTTTGTTGTACAATAGCTGCTCATCTACCCATGGAGATTGCTTGAAAGAGCAAACACACAGGATTTTCGCCGCACGACACACAGGCTTCTAATGTACACCCTTTTAGAACTCCAAACAAAATTTTAGAATCATTGTAAAGTTCTAAGCAACATGCTTTGTGTGAAGTAATTGTGTTCATGCTATGGTTTCCTTTATCCTAAGTTCCAATTCAGCCTTGGATAGCAGGCCACATTTGTATGGAATGTTAGGGTATCAAGCCAAAAATAGACAAAACAAGAAAACAAGCACTTATCAGTGTTAAGAAAAAAACCGACCCCAGAATTTTCTACATGCTTTTCACATTCTCTTCCTAAATTCTCTTTTCTGTTTGCGGGCGTAGAAATATAAATAATTGTGATGGGCCATGGTGCTCAAGAGAAGTGATGAGGTCTGCCTAAAAAAGTGTCTCTTGTTTGCACTCTTGTCTCCTCTTCCCACTTATGTCGTTTTACTATTATTCTCCTTTGTCATATAGGCTGAGTCTGTAATTTTAGATGGCAGGGTTGGAGAGGGTAAATTGGGTAAATTGTAAGGGAACAACAGCATCTTATGTTTCCCCTTCAGCCCATGTGTCGCTAGGAGCTCTGCTTCTTCTCACGCTGCAAGTTAGACATCAGTTAACATTCCTCGTCTTGGCCTGTCAAGGTACTATAAATTGCTTATGTTTCACCTCTTTTGCCAGGTCTCACTCTTCACTTCCTGCTGTGATGACATGACACGGGGGGGGGGGGGGATGTGGGGCTGAGCGTTTTTCAGGGTTTTGAATGCGACCCTTAAACCCTCTGCTGAATTCCCAGAACTAATGTCTGTCTGGATCTCACAACCCATCCGAATCATGTAGCTTCATCAACTATTTAGGCCACATCTCTATGTAAACTTCTGTACGTTTTTTATTTTATTTTGAAATCTTTAGGATGAAAACATATAGAGAATATAGAGAAATGAAATATGGAAGAAAAAACAAACAACCAACAAACAAACTAAGAAATTAGAAACATTTTTACAATTAACTTCAAGACAATTGTTAAATTTTGAAGATGGTCCTTTGATGACTGAAATTGAGGGGTACATAAACCTGATGATATATAGTTGGGGTGTCCTCACAGCAGTTGGTTCTCCTTGAACACATTCATTTTACCCAAAAGAGTAGCCCCAACCCTAGCCCTAACCCATTATGAGATACCCAACAGGCCTGACCACAGAACATTCCCAGAAGGAATTCCTTCACCACCATCTCCCCGTAGTCATCCCACTGAGGAATCTGGAGTGTGCTCTTGAATTTGATGGGAGCAGCCGGAAACCAAAATGTTTAAGGAGGAATCTTAAAATTCCCAAAACTATGAATCTCCTTGCCTTGGGGGACATGGGCAAAACTGCAACTGAAATTTCCTTTACACTGGTCCTCCTTTTAGGGGTCTTTCCACAAGGTCATTAAAGTCAACTAGTTTTCAGACCGGCTCTAAGAAACGCTATCCAATACTGATCGTCTCAAAAGCACAACACTGTCTAGAGGAGACAAATGGTATTTTGAAAAAAACTCTTATATTTACAATATAACAAATCCCAAGGATTAAATTACTCCCTTGTCAAAAAAAATCAGTCAACACAGAAGTCAGTCCTGATTAAGGACCTACCTGAATAGACAGCGCACCGAAAAAACATTTGGCCAAAGTTATGGTTTCATACAAGCAGTTAAGTCTATGTACATATTTCTATTGGCCAGGATCTCGTCTCAAAGGAGGATTTTACTCACGTTGTTTGAGCAGCTCCATGTCCCTAACATGTTGTGTCTTTTGTAAACAGGCCAGTGAGGACATCTTGTGACCACAGGACATACTGCAACTATTCATAGTCTGAATCACTGTTTCATTTAGCAAACGTTTTAATCGTACTGTAAAAATAAAACATCAAGGCAGTGTAGGAATTTGCCTTGATTGGAAATTTAGCAATGCTGTTAAATTGACTCTGAAATATTACTCTGTCATAAGAGTTTAAAGTCAGGAGTGGGAGGATCAAAGAAAAACACAAACCAAGAATGACCATTTAATGATCTGTAGAAGCATGTTAAACAACCATTTATTTTACAGTTTAAAATGTCCTCATGGAGGAACAGCAAAATACACTCAAAATGAAATTAAGATTGATCAAAAGACAAAGTTTAACATTAATCATTTTGTATCATTTTTTTTCATTTTTCTTTTCATTTGTGTATCAAAATTATAAGTGCCTTCAACGTAACCATGACTGTAACTCAAGTCTGCGGTCAAAGAAATATGTACACCACAAAACTGAGTCGTAGTTTGCTTGCATCGGTTCACACCTAGCTTCTGTCTCTTTCAGACTGCTTTGTTTCGTCACACAAAACAAAATGAGGACCCTGGGAGGAGACAATAAGGAAAGGAAGGAAGTACAAGAGCACAAATTGAGAGCGTAAGTATATACAGCTTGGCTCAAGGACACACAAGTTCTGAGGAAGGAGACAGATTTATAAACCCATTTACGGCATGATTTCAAGTCACATTCTTGCCTTATGGATTAACTTGACCCTTTTTGAAAGTTCAAAAGAAGCATGCTATTGTTGACATAAGCCATTGCCTTTTACACTAGGGTACTGTACAGACACTGATGTATAGCTAACTCAAACAGTAGAGGGCAGTGGAGGACACAAGGACAGAGAATGACAACTGGTAGTTTGACGAACAGCATCAGAAATTATTTTGATATTAAACATCAAATACAACTGTTCATAGCACTTCTTGGAAATGTAGACAATTTCACAATGTTGAGTAATTACAGAAAATTGACCAGATGAAAAGAAATACAAAGTAGTCAAAACAGAGGCTATTACATCTGCGTTGCAAATACAAAGTAGTCAAAACAGAGGCGATAACATCTGCGTGGCAAATACAAAGTCAAGTATGAAAATAGGTTCTGGTTATTTAGATACATTGGGTTCTTATCTGAAAAAAGACCATTTTGGCACAGAATCTATTTCTGAAGAACCAAGATTTCAATGTCACTCCAGCGACGAAAGTTGAAAGTGATGAGCTTGTCAGAGTTAAGTAATCCACAGTATCCTTCCTTCTCTTCAGGTCTTAATATTTATAATATTTACAGTTTTGCAATTGTTCACAACACCTATAGGCATAAAAAGGAGCCAAAACAAAATAAACAAATGATATCTTCTTTTTACATACAGTCCCCTGTTGAGGCATTGAGTGTAAACTGTACAACTCCACAAAACCCACTTTAGGTTCCTGGGGAAGGAACATTGAGGATAGATGAAGTTGACTCTGGAAATGAAGTAGAAGAACATTAACTCAGCTGATTATGTTTGTTTTTTTTCAAGTGGGTTGATCAAGCTATCATGATTCTCAAAATGCAGATTTTTTTTTTTTTTTATAACAACTTGCACTAGCAAAGCTTTTCATAACACGTCATCATTTTATTCTCGAATCTGTACAAAGTTTTCTTTAACATAGTGCAATGACTGATAAGATCAGTTTTTAATAAAAAAATCAACAACAAAAAATCACAATATATATTTTTTCCCCCAATGAGAGTAAAAACATCCCTTAATAATCCTGGTCTGTAAATTTCCTCATGCAATCCGGTTTACCTCCAATGATGGCAAAAAGTGACATGAATGATCATAGAATTGATCATGAAAAAACCCCATTCCACCCTTCCATAAACTCTTGGAAAGGAAAAGAATTGTGGAATTAGAGGTGGAAGGATGACTTAAGGACTTGGTGACGCAAAATAAGTGTGACTACATGGTTCATAAAAGACAAAAAAGGTCAAAGCCTTTTAAGAAAGAAATAATGAGGCATTTCCAGTCTTCAAAACTGGATGAGTTCAACAACAACAACAACAAAGGCTGGTGTTGGCTTCGCTCTGGAGAAAGGAGGTAATTAAACTGAGGCAATGACAATCATTAGGTGAGGAGAGATGCTGGAGATGCTGTTGAGAAGGTCCGGAGCGAGCCGTGACAAGTGGATCTCGGAGAACTCGCACGGTGGGAAAATCTGCACCACGTAAGCCGGCTGTGGAGGGGGAGGATTTGGGATAGAGCACATAGGTTAGAGGGCTTGGACTTGTACATGCATCTATGCTAATGGTAATTCATGTCAATATAGAATGAAAGACATTTGATACAATGATGTTATAATCAAGGTAGAATGCACACAGACCTGATTGGAGCCGGGGTTTGGTACGTTTATGATGCCAGCTGCCTGTTTGGCCTGCAGGTAGGTGATGAAGCCTCCCTTTAAGGCGTGGGTCTGACTAAGTACATCATCTTGGTCTCTACCGCACGGCAGAGCCAGCAAAAGGCAATAGTCACTGTCCACCTAAATAACAAAACAATGAAGAGCAAAAAATCTATTTAATGATGTCCATAGTTTGTTACAAGTTCAAGTTCAAGTCTTATTTGTCAGATGCACAGAACAACACAAGGTTAGACTGGGCACTGAAATTCTTAAGACAAGACAACGCAAGCACCTGACATAACATATAAGTACACGGAACAAATTTACATCAATGCTGAGCTTAGATAAGTGAACTTCCTGAATATACAGATAGCAATAAATAAACGACTATACTAACCCTAACACTAAAACTTCTAAAATTACAGATAACAATAAATAGTACGCTATACTAACCCTAATGCACAAAAAAAACCTGTTTCAACCCTATAACCTATCTAACCTAAGTGGAGTACAGTGCAATAGTGCAAATTTGCAGATCAGTGACTATGTCAATGACAAAACAGGAGCCTGGTGGCGAGGTACAGTGAGGTACAGTAGAGCAATGTTACTGAAGAGCAACCAGTAGCTGAAAGTGACAGTGTATAAGTGACTAGTGTGCAGTAAAAATGTCCATATCAGTGTCCATTGAGAAGCCTGATGACCCTTGGGTAGAATCTGTTGTCCAGTCTGCGTGTGCGCGACCGGATGCTGCGGTAACGCCTGCCAGAAGGCAACGGGGTAAAGAGACTGAAGGATGGGTGGGAACAGTCTCTTAGAATCCTGCTGGCTTTCCTTAGGCAACGTGTGTGGTAGGTGTCCTGTAGGGCTGGGAGCTTCCTGCCGATGATGAACTCAGCAGAACGGACCACACTTCGTAGGGCCTTGCGTTCCCGGTCTGTGCAGCTCCAATACCACACTGTGATACAACCAGTCAGAATGCTCTCTATAGTGCATCTGTAAAAGTTAGTGAGGATGACTGAGTCCATACCAAACTTCTTCAGTCTCCTCAGGAAGAAGAGGCGCTTGCGGGCCGCTTTGACCACCTTGTCCGTGTGAACAGACCAGGTGAGGTCATTGCTGATGTTCACCCCGAGGAACTTGAAGCAGCTGACCTTCTCCACTTCCGATCCATTGATGAATAGGGGTGCATGCTCCTCCTCCTGCCGCCTCCTATAGTCCACAATCATCTCCTTGGTCTTGCTGATGTTAAGAGAGAGGTTGTTGTCCTGACACCATGATGTCAGGGTGTCAACCTCTTCTCTGTAGGCTGACTCGTCACTGTCAGAGATGAGGCCCACGATTGTTGTGTCGTCAGCAAACTTAACGAGGAGGTTGGAGCTGTGCGTTGCCGCACAGTCGTGGGTGAACAAGGAGAACAGGAGAGGGCTGAGCACACAGCCCTGGGGGGTGCCTGTGTTGGTGATCAGTACAGATGAGGTGCGGTCACCGATTCTCACCACCTGTGGCTTCCCCGTCAGGAAGTGGAAAATCCACTTGCAGAGGGAGGTGCTTGATTACGGGGTCATCTTTTCAAAATATTGCAGACATTACAACAATGGAAGACAACTTAACTTACCATCATTCTGCGGGCCACACCATCCAGTTGAACCCCCTCCAGTCTCATTCGCTGGGCGATGCGGAGCAGGGAACCTCCCTCTGGGGGCGGAAGTGAGCGGTGGGCCAACACATTGTTCCCAGAGACAAAGTGAAGCTGGACAGCCGCCTGATCATTCTTCAGTGCCAACAGACCTTGCCACACAATAGGGTATTTCTGCACAAAGATAGAAATGAGTAAAAAATAAAAAATTACAAAAAAGGTAAGTTAGAGAAATGTCATGCTGAGCCAAAATTCTTGACTGAGGCCAGATGAAACAAACTTAAGGTCAGTCATGGCAGAAAAGGAATCAGCAAAAGTATTTTTCGTGTTCACAGTTATTTAATGAACCTCCCTTACCGTTAGAAGCTGTACTGTGTCAAGGGACTGGTGTCCTGAGTGCTCTATTTTACTCTCAGGTCGCAGCTTTGATGGGAGAGCTGTTGTTGGGGGGCTGGACAAGAAGGCTGGTTGGCTCTTTTGCAGAGTTAGTTCTTGCTTGTGGGATAGAGCCATGGGTGATGGATACGACGGTGAGACAGTGTCCCTCTGCATGCGAGACATGTTGGAGAGGTCCATGGTGGCTGTGTGACGAAGGTGAGCCGTGTCTGATTTAGCATTGCTTCCTCCACCTTGTGGCCCGGCAGATAGTGACTGAGACAGCTTGCTCCTGTGACCCAGATCACCCTCCTGATGAACCTAAACAAGAAACGTTAAAGCACCTTAGTGGATTCCCTTTTTTTCCATGAACATGAGAAACATTGAAAAAGTTAGATTTTCACAACATTGGAAATAAAAAAGTATATTCTCTAACCTGGGAAGGTGTTAATCCAGAGGAGTTGAGGTTCAATCCCATTGAAGGGTGGTTGGGAAACTGGGAAGGGAAGCCTCTCATGTCCCGGTACACAGGAAAGGATCCTGCGCCGCCTGGATGCATCAGAGGAACCCCTTGAGGATGAGAAGACACCATGACGGGAGAAGACGTGTGCACTCCCATGATCCTACTTTCCGCATGAGGTGGGTGTGACATCTTTCCCTCCAAGGGCTTGGATGTTTCTTTGACAGGCTGCAACATACTTTTCCCCATCAAAGCACTCTTAGAAGGCGCAGAGATGTTACTGAACGAGTTTCCGCCGGCTTCCGGGGTGCGTGACTGCCTGGCATCGGCGGCGCCATGTTCTCCTAGCTGATGGTGCATGAGTATGTGCATGTCCCGGTACTGGTCCAGACGCAGGCCTGGACGGAGCCCTCTGTGTTCTGCCTGCAGCATCATCACATCCGACTGCAGCTGTGGGGCAGAAGGGCGGCGTAGTGCCTGGTGGAAGTGCCTGAGGTCCTCGTCTGTGTTGTTGCTGGGAGGTGGCCCGGCTGTGCCAGTGTGTGAATGCAGCACCATGTCTCTGATTATAACCGGTTGAGGGGTAATGGACCTCTGTGGAGGTCCGCGGGGCGATGGCAGGGAATCTGCTCGCCTGCCGTAGTTCATCCCAGAGAGCTGCGGGGTGTTCATCCTGACCTCACAGTGTGAGATATGGCCTATGGACGCCGACTGGGTGACACTGTGAGGTGGCATTATGACTGACTGCTCTGGGTGAGGGTGATGCACACTGGGGGCATAAGGAGACATTGTAGACATGCCAGAACTCATGACCACAGAGCCAATGGGGGAACTGTTGGGAGGACAAGCTTTGGCAAAGGGGGACGGTGAGTGTCCCATCGTTCGAGGGGAGATGGGTTCTTGCTTTAAGTGTGGAACTGTCCGATCAGTTGGGGTGATGGGGCTGGGGCTCATTCGGTTCCCAGCCAAAGATGGGTGGTGTGGGCTCATGACTGGGCTGAGGTTAGACGGTTTGACCAGGTCCTTCATTGCTGTCGAGTCTGCTCCAAGACCTTTCTTGGCATGCTGCTGCATCACAGCTTGATTGTAAATCAATACTTGAGAATTAGTGACTGGTTGTTGGAACATCTTTACTGGACCAACTGGGGGTCCGTGGTGATACGAAGCTTCAAGTTTATCTGAACACTGATTTTCTTGCTTAACAGATGATATAACAGGCTGGGAATTGTACAACTGGCCAGTAAGGAGCACACCAGTATGTCCATACCCAGTGGGAGTTGGCTGTCCTTTTGGTGTTGTAGGTTGGGATGGGGTCAGAGGTTCTTGTTTAATCTGAGACTTGGAGACTGACTGCTGAAATTCTATGTCACCCACACTGGCTTGTGGGATCAGGCTAATTTTAGCACTTATCCGCTGAGGTCCCTCCATTTTCTGACCAGAGTAACTTAGTACCACCACACCCTCAGAAGTGTTGACCCTCAGACCAGGACTGGAGCCTGTGTTGTAGGGTATGTTCTCCACTACAGAACGCCCTCTACCACTTCCATCATCTGATGCCTCTATGCCATGATATCTGTAATTCTCATTCATGCTTGATTTGAATTTCTGCTTGGGCAGACACAGACCAGAACTGCGGTTGCTAAGGGATATCCGTGGGGCTTCGTCAGTGTCGAAAGGCATCGGTATCCTGCTTATGACAGAGGTGGTAGAGGATGAAATAACTGAGTGCATCTTTTCTCCAAAGTTCTGCTGGGTCTCAGTGAGTGGGGATGGTTTTTGTGGAGTGTGCTGTAGTGTCATAGATAACGGTCTGTCTTCTGCATGTGGGTGCCTTGTGTCAGAAGAATTTTCATTCTCTGACATGCGAGGGTCCGCTAGGGTAGTCGTCAACACGGTTGTGGCAATCGAGTTGCTGTTAGATACCGTCACATACTTTGGTTCCATCAGTATTTTTCTCAGTGTACTTGAACTTGGATCAATGTCTGATGCCTTAGTATCAGGGGGTAATGGAGGATTCCCTGTAGGGGTCCCAAGAGCCGTTACTGTTGGTGCCGAGGAAGCAACAATAGTCACCTGAGATGCAGGTGTAACATGGATTCTACTCTCTTCAGCTCTTGGATGCCAGTCTGGGGACAACGGCATCTTACCAGGGCGAGACGGAGGGATGTTAAAATGGGTTGAAGGTGGTGTGAGGGCTGGAGATGAAGATAGAGCAGGGGCTGATGTTTGTGTTGATGTTTTTTTACAGACAGAGATGCTGGTTGTGCCAGAGTGAAAGGCTGATTCTTGGGGTACTGGTTGCTCCACAGCAGGCTGTTCCGCCTCCTTGGGGGTGTCAACGGTCATGGTGCACATAATATCCCGTTTGCAGGAAGCAGCTGCGGTGACAACCGATGCTGCTGTTGTTGCTGCGGCTGTGAATGTAGCTGCTTTGGAGTTGGTCTCCAGATCTTCAGGGATGGAGTCTGGTAGCTTCAGAAGGGAGGGTGTGGGTTCTGACAACTCTTCAACAGTCTCACCCTTTCTGTTGATGGCACCTTTCCGACTCCTGGATTTCTTTGGAGTCTTGGATCTGATTTTGCTGGCCTTCTTGGGGGTTTCTGGTAAAGGGCGGTCCTCTGGCACAGAAGATGCTTTCTTTGAATCAGGTATTTCTGGTTTGACACGAGGCATTATGACACTAACATCAGAGACTTTTTCGTTTATATTGGTGATGACCGTGTGCGTTTCAGGTTCCATTACCTCACTGGAAGGAGGCGAGACCAGTGGTTCAGGCGTGGGAATTAGTGCAGGGTAAGTAGGAGGGGCTGTAAATCCATCTGTATCAGCAGATATGTCCTCAGCAGTTATGGAATCGATGGCAGCGGCCAGTTCGGTTTCACTTGCCGGGTTTGCCGGCTTTTCCTCCTCAACCTCTGCTTGAACTTCTGGCTCCACTTTGACAGGAGGACGTAGGATAGGTGGTTCTGTAGGTGGTTCCTTAAAGGGTTGAGGAGGTTGCTCTTGTGTAAGTTTGGCTATGTTTTCAACTGCTCTTTCAAGTTCCATCTGCCGTGCCAAAAGAGCTGCTGCTGGATCAACAGGGGGCTCAGCGTCAAGTGTAATTTCTTCTGCATTTCCCTCTGTGCAAAGCTCATCTGCCCCTTTAGGATGAGAGGTACTTTTTTCTTCTGCTGTTCCTGGTTTATTCTTTTTTGGAAGAGCCACTAAAGACTCAGGTTCATCCTCATCTGGGGGTAGCAATCCCTTGACATCATCAACACTTACTCGAATCTCAAGGTTTCTTAAGCTGTGGGACTTTTCTTCGGTCATTTGTTTAGTGTTTTGAGTCAACCTTGGGGCTTTACCTTTGATACTCTTTTCAGATTGTTGTCTCTTCTCCACACTGGTTGATTCCACCTTCTTGGCCTTTTCGGTTGATTTCTTCTCAATGTGATCTGTTGCGTCTTTTTCATTTTTCATCACTGCGGTTCTCTTACTTTCCTCCACTAAAATATGTTCCACCTGCTCAGACTCGTCATTAGCATCAAGCTCAGGATCTTCAATAATTGTGTCAACGGTCTTATCTGTTGATATCATTTCGGATTGTTTATCTACCCTGCTTGCCTTCCTGCCAGCTGAGATTCCAGAGGGGGAAGTATTTGGAGCTGATTGCACTTTCAGGGTTCGCGGTGAACGCCAACCCTCAGAAACTGTTGAGACATCCCCTGTGCTTGCAGGCTCTTTGTTATCAGAGTCATCCTCTGAAGTTTTCTGATGGTCCCCTTTTACTGGCGATACATCTTCACCCCGTTTGCGTGCCTTGGGAGGGCGACCTCGCCTTGTGTTAGTAGCGGGATTCTGTCCATCTTGCTGCACAAGTTCTTTGTCAGCTCCACGCTTACGAGTGGAGCGAGATGACTCCACTCCATCTTTGCCAGCTTGTTGAGCATCTCCATCCTGCTGTGTCGCATATACTGATTTAACATTTCTGCGCCTAGCCCTTCCGTGGATTGAGTTGCCGTCAATGTTTTGCTCAGAGTCGGGGGCATAAATAGGTGATTTACTACTCGTTTTGGGGTCAGTCAGTGCTTTTGAGACATCCCCTCGTGGAGATGAGGCCCTCTTGAGTTTTTCTTTGTCAATTCGTTCACTCTTCCGTGTTGCTGGTTTCTCCAGGGCTGCAGTTTGAGAGGATTGTGGCTTTTGAGTTACTGACACATTTGACTTGGCCCTTTTACTCTTGGGCTGTTTGCGGGTTGGTTGTGTTGCTTTAACTTCAGCTTCCAGGACTGGCATCAGAACCTCATGACAAGTTTCCGATTTCTGTAGCAGCTCAAAGTCTACAGAATCAATTTTCTCTGCTTGAGGCTCCGTTTTGACCACTTCCATATTTGACTTGTGCTCAGGAGAAGCGGAACTGTGTAATTCCATGGGTTCTACCTCAAAACTACTTAAAGAACTGCCAGGAGTGAGAGGCTTGTCTTCAAAGAACGTTGCATGTTCCCTCAAATTATTTTCTTTTTGGGGTTTGTACTCGCACAAGTCTTCTTTTGTTTCCACTTTAATCTCTGGCTCGGTCAGGACCGAAGGAGAAGATATACTTGAAATGGGGACAGCTGGTTCTTTTACCTCTGGAGGGGATTGTGGAGGAGACACCTCGTGAATAGGTTCAACTTTTTCCTCTTTAATAAGTGAATTGGTTTGCACTGGAGATGAAGTTACAAAAGCTTCTTTCTCGTGCTGTGGGGACATCTCTCTGGGTGAAAAAACAACTGGTGAAACTGGAAGAATAAGTGAGGGACTCACAGGTTTAATGTCTAAATGCATTTCAGGTTCAGTCGTCATGGAAAACTCCTCTTTATTGCCAATTTGCCCTTCTGTTTCAGCCACCATATCGACACACTCAACCTGCTCTCCTTTCTTTAGCTGAAGTTCCAAAAAGCGACTTTGGAATAGGACTATGGGCTCTTGAGGAAGGTCCCCTCCTTCTGCCACAGGTTGTCCTTCAACAGCACCTTGTTTGACGTGATGCTTGTCGACCCCCGTTTCAAAATCCTGATCTTTGCCTTTAAGATGTTGCAGTCGCCTTGAATCCTGTTCAAAGATTGAGCTGTGAAGAAAACGAGAAGCAAACAGCTCCTGTCGTTCTTGATCCTGTGGCTTGAGTTCCTCTTTTTTAGCACACATCTTTCCTTCAGAGTCAGTACGAATCTTCTTCTTCTTCATGTACCATGAGGGAATTGGTCGAGGTGCCAGTTCTACTTTCTCTTTGTCTGAACAACTGTGGGAATTTGGAAAGCGAGAGGGAAGAAAGGACCAATTATCTTCCCTTGAGGATGACAGTGACCTGGCCCGCTCTAGAAGTGCCTTTGTGTCAGGAGTTATGGTCTTGTCCAGTGCAAAAGAATAAAACTTGTTCTTCTCCAAAGAGCCTGAAAGCTTTAGGTCCGTCAACCTTTCTTCACGTTCCCCGAGTATGTAGGAAAGTGAGGTGCTTGACTTGGGGGATTGGTGTTTGTTCTCTCCGTCATCGTCCGAATCTGACTGCACCTCCCCTGGTTCCAGTACACGGACAAGACGCTTACGGATGCCCTCGCTTTTCACGATGCTACTGGGGAAGGTCATGTCCAGGTTGACAGAATCTGATTTGATCCGTCTCTCCCACCGTTGCAGCAATTCTTCATCACAACCAAGCAACGTCGTCCTGAGTTTTGGACATTCCGAATCAGGAGACGGAAATTGTTTGGCTGTCATGTCGAAGTCGTATTTCAGTGACTCAATCCGTGAGAAGACTTTTTCCTCTGCCTTTAAAGAGTCTTTAGGCTCTGTAGTTGTGACTGACTGTGATAACTGGGAAGCCTCCTCTTCTTCATTTGAGGGAAACTGATCCTTGCCTATCGCTGATGTGATACGTTGGTCAAGGTCTTCATGTAATAATTGGGAACTCCTGTAGTTCAGTTCTTTCTTATTGAGAATTTCAAAATCTAAACTCTCCGATTTTTTCCGTTTATAGGATACAGAATTTTCCAGGGCTTCATAAGGTAGTTTTCCTTTCTCATGCACGACACTACACCTTTCGATGTCATCCATGTCAGAACCCTGAGGGCTTTCAGATTTGCCAGAATTACCTGACTCTTCTTTTTTCTGTTTAAGAGTTTGGCTGTGAACTATTGGTTTCACACAGCTCTGAGAATGGTAAATGTCAGAGTCAAGCTGTTCTTCACCCTCTTCTATGCTTTTGACCTGTCGTTTTAAATCTTCACTTTCTATTGATGTTTCTGTCTGATTCTCTGCGACTTCATCCAAGGAAAGACTGCCATTGTCAGAGATATTAAGGAGACTCTGGCTTTTCAATCCTTCATATTCCATTGTAAGACACGGGGGCTCTAAATAGTCGACAGCCTCTTCTGTCGGTTCCCCTAGTCGAGACTGCAGTTCCAAACTGAGACCCATTCCCATAGAGATACTTTCCGACTCTTGTGGTTCATCATTTGGACTATGAACCGTAACCAGTCTATCCGATTTAGACTTCCGGTATTCCTTCTTATGTATCCCTTTCAGCACAAGATTTTTGTCTCCTTCTGTCTCTTTAGCAAAAGTATTTTCAACTAGTTTCCTAAGCCCTAGTTTACCATCCTCATCATCTTGACTAGGTCTCTTAAGTCTGTCAGTCTTCCCCATAGACTCCTCAAAACGCCTCTTGCGTGCGGCTAGACGGTCATATTCCATTGAAATGGATCCATCAAGGTCAGATTTTCCACGTTTTTTGGCTTTGATTTTAACATCAAGTCCAACAACTTCAACCAGACTTGCCATGTTTTTGTCTTTTGGCACCTTTCCTTGCTTGGAAACCTCTGGTTTTTGAGGTTCCAAGCGGAAGAGAGGACTCCTCTGATCAGTCGTAGGCGATGCAAGCCCAGGACTTTCAGTCTCTGCTTTTGGCCTCAGTTTTTCCTGGACAGTCGGGCCGATAAGTTTGCCTTCCTTTTCTTTCACTCTTGTTAACTGCACAACACAAGGTGGAAGGTCCAGCTGTCCTTTGCCAGCACCATCTTTTTCCTTCGCCAGAAACTTGATAGCTTTGCTTCGGAGAACTGAATCCGGGCTGACATCACGTTCAAGTTCAGGGTCGGTCTCAGATGATGGAATGCTAGGTGACATCACCTTCAGCTTCTTCAGCCTCTGTTTCTCGCTTTTTTCCTTTTCGCTTTTCTCCTTGCGTCCAGTTCGCTTCTCCTTTTCACTCCCATTCCCACGTTCAGCTTCAACAAAGAGTCTCTCCTTCTCCGGCTTGTCACTTTTGATATAGCGATCAGTTCGTGCCTTGTCAGGCTTTTCAAATCTAGGTGGGGAAAGGGAACTACAACTTTCACTTTGTTCTGAAGACCGACCGCAAACCCGTCGATCTGAATCACTTGGTGGACGCTCAGAGAGGGAGGGAGATGCAGTGGGGCTAGCCGGACGTCGTGGATGAGAGGGGCTCTGACTCCGCTCGATTGTCCTCCGTCCATGATCGCGTTCACGGTCGGTTTCAAAGCGCTCCCTCTCCCTTTCTCTCTCTCGTTGTAGGTAGCTGTATTTGCGGATATCCTGCTCATAGGGGTCCCTGTACTCTCTGTATTCACGGGGGTCGTCGAAGTATCGCGGGTCATAGAAATCTCCTTGATATGGGTCCCATTCGGTATAGAATTCACGGCCTCTGGCTGGGTACTTGCGCCGTGGATCTTCAGTGTAGGTTCCAGGGGTTCTCACATTCTCATAGAACGCTCGTTCTGCTGGAAACTCATATTGAGGTCTGCGCTCATCCCTATTCAAAGAGAAACAAAAACAAGCATGTTTTTATTCCCTTTTGATTGGAGGTTTGAATGGATGATACGCATGTAAGTAAAAATTACTCTTGGAAACTATGCAAACCTTCGTTCAGATAGGATTTCATAAAAGTCTCGGATATCCTGTCCAGATGCCTGCATTGAACGATAGAAAGCCATCTGACTTTCTTGATTTGCAAAGTCCACCTGAAAACAAAAACAAAGAAACTTAAGTCAGAAAATATGCAAATCTAGCAATGACAAATACTAACTACAGTACAGTGTGATATCCTTCATTCTATTGATGATTTGAGGTATTTATGTAGTTACATAAAAAAAATATATAAGAAAAAAATATCTATATTAATTCCAGTTCACCTTGATTTTATTGCCCCCAATCTTCCAACCCTTGGTCTCCTTGACGGCTGCCTGTGCATATTCTATGTTATTGTACAGAATTAGGGCCATTCCTTTCATTCTGTCAAAGACAACCTGTGGAGGATGGAATAATAAATAAATACAAAAGTATTGCTGAATTTTAGAAGTATTTATATGGTTGAAAAGAAAAGAAAGTTTACCTTCACAACGTGTCCATAGCGACAGAAGTGACGGGTTAAATACTGATCCGTGGTGTTTGAGGCTAAACCGTCCAACCAAACACAAGTTGTGGGCATACTCTTTCCAAAACCAAGCTGGACAAGAGACAGACATAACACACACAAAAAAAAGAGATTAATTTTCACCTTGATTTCACACAACACAGCCTTCCTCTGTGACACAATACAGGTCAACTACCATCGACAAAACATCTCAGCTTAAATAACGCCATTGTCAATCATATAACCACCATTTTGTAGTATAACTGAGGTAGTCAATTAAAGTGAAAAGTAGACATTTTTTATGTCTTACCTTTAACCTATTGTTGCCAAGATATTCCCCATCCATCTTCTTTATGGCTTTGCAAACACTGGCGATATCGCAGTATTGCAGAAAGGCATATTGAGGGGCACCATTAACTTTCTTGATGTCAATATCCTATGTAAACCGAAGGAAAAGAAAGTGGAATGAATCAGGAGGTGCAGAATAATCAACTGCAACATACAGCATGACTTAACTACTAATGATCAAACACTCCCCCATAATCCTCTAGAACATACCACAATTTCCCCAAAGCGTTGAAATATGTTGAGGAGGTCATGGTAGCTTGTGGTCTTCTCCAGATTGCCAATAAAGAGCGTTCGTGTGGCTTTGGGGTGAAATTCATCTATCCTCTCGTCCAAAGGCCGGAACTCGTTCTCGCTCTCTGTCTCTGAAAAGAGCAGTAGCTTCTCGTTAATGCCTCCATTGACCGTAGCTGTTTATCTTATTTTTTTCTCAAATATTATTCTATTATGGGCAAGTAGTAGAACTTACCAGGGCCATTCCAGGCAGTGACATCAATTTGCATGCCAAAAAACAGCTTCCCCTTCGATGCACTGAAGGCCTTCTCCTGGTCCTCTTGCTGGCGAAAGAAAACGAGGCCATACCGGTCCTCTGATGCTCCGTGGATTTGCACCGATGTTACCTTTCCATACTTCTTAAACTCATGGAACAGGCCATCTTTCAGACTCGTATCTGAAAAATGAAGAGGGAGAGACAGACAGACACAACATGTAAAACATTTCAGCTTAAGAGCAATCATGAAAACAATAAATTTACTAATCAAAGAAAAAAAGTTTGTTTGAAAAACTAAAACAAATCATTCATACATTGTGGACATGTGACAGGTGCGGGTTGACCACTAACCTGTAGATCGCACAGGAAGATTCTGGACTTTGATGCCAAAACTTTTGCGAGGCTCATCCTTGTCAAGAGCAGGTAGAGGAAGTGCTGATGGTGCAGGGACAGCAGCTGATTGGACAGATCGAGCTGGGGAATCATCACTCGAACTACTGCTGGAATCACTGTTGCCAGAAAAGAACCGTTTTGGTGAGCATCATTTAATAATAGGTCACCTTTATATCTGGTTAATTTAGACTGACTGACTTTTACACACAACATTTAACCTTATCTAGACAGGTTAAAGTGATATTTTTGTAAAACATAGGAGAATATGTAATGTCTGTGTCTGGCAGTGGCCAAACATACCCCAAATCAAGTGTTTCCGGTGTTCACTAGAAACACAATTTTACATAATTTATTGTAATTATGTGCATAACTATATCAACCACAAAACCTAATCAACAATGACTGTATTATGAGAGCTGTTCAGCTTGGAGTATTTTAACATGTAGAGGAAGTAACAAAAAATATATTAAAGAAGGTATTTCCACAAATGTAATTGTACCCCACTTCCATGACGTCAGTATAACTAAGGTTAACAGAGGACAACAAACAAGGATTTACAAGCAGTGGACAAAGCCTGCCTTTTGAGTGGACATCATAGAGCAACACTGATAGAGGAGGTTGCCGTCTATAATTTTAACGATGGCAAGATACCTCCTACGTTCACATACAAAAAAAAGGAACCCATTTTCAAGACAATGGTGATTTATTTCTTAAAATTTTGGCTTGCAGTAGCCCGTCGTAAATTCAAATGATCATAAATCCCAGTATTCCCATGCCCGTCTCTGTATCCTAGCTTCCCTTTGCTATTTCCTCCTCTGATCCTTCTCCCAGACAATCCCGGAAGTGCTGCTGATAGAGGCTGTCCTGTGGGAGTGGGCAGGGAGCCAGCAGTGGCCAGAAATTTCCAGTTCCAACTGGATCTCACAGAGGGGGGGGAACCCTCACCCATACATAGAGGTAGGCAGTGAGAAAACACACCAACCATCTCCTAAAATTTCCCAGTAGCATTTTTTTTTTTCTTCCTGAAACCTGAAATGTGCTGCTGGGTGAATTCAGATCTCTGAGGTCTGTTGTGTCTGATTGAACACAGATTTTTCTTCTTTTTCTTGAATAGCGGAGCCATTTCTTTTGTGCTGTAGAATTATCCTTGTGAGGTTACATTACAATACCTGTACTGGGTAATTAGCTGAATTGCATACACACAGCCCATCTAGCTTTTACTAGAGCTTTTAACCATTTAAATCTACCATTTTCAACCACAACAGTATTTCAACATCAAATACAATCGTATTATGCTTATTTTAACGTAACAAACAGTCATGATGGACTCATGTTATACTGGAATTAACATTGTTGGGTTGTATGAATTCATAAAAACAAGTTAAACACGATTTGTCATTTGGGTTCTGGAGAGACTCAATTCTTTGTGCTGTTTTTAGCCATAATTGTGGGAATACCAAGTACTGCAAATGAAAAGCAATTTCATGAAAAATTATGTAGAATAAGGAGCAGGATTTTCATAAAAATGTTTGCATCATGTTTACATTGTATTGAGTACAAGCCTGGCTGGCTTCTATGAAGGTGAACAATTAGTAATCGGAGATCGCCTATCTTGTCATTACGCTTTATCGTTTATCAATATTTCTTGGGTAAAGAAACTATCCCCGGACATTTGGAAAAAGCAATAAATTATATACAATTTAAGGGCTTACCCTAGTTTTACTAAAATATTTTTTGAAGAATGTAAAATATTTTACATTAAGCATCACATTCTCAAGGTTTCACTGAATCTATATTTTTTTTTACTGATTCTAAATATTTAAAAGTTAGTGGATAATGCCCCAAATGCTAGTATTAAGACCAAAGGTCTCTTAATTGGCAAAGGTGCATGTGTGAAGGTTGCAGGTAATAATTACATTTCAATCATGACGGCCCACCTCAAACAGGTTGACAGAAAGAACACAGAAAAGCTGTGTCGGTTTAAAAAGGTATAATACCTTCAAGAAGACCTTGTCATTACCGGGGCCAAAGAGGCAAATGAAGGTATTACGCTTGGTTTACAGCTTAAGCTACAACACTATACCAGGGGTGTCCAATCCTGGTCCTTAGGGGCCACTGTCCTGAAAGTGTGGGTCAGATGGCTGAGCGGTTAGGGAATCGGGCTGCCAATCAGAAGGTTTCCGGTTTGATTCCTGGCAGTGAAAAATTACGTTGTGTCCCTGGGCAAGGCACTTGCCTCGGGGAATGTCCCTGTATTTACTGTAAAGTCACTCTGGATAAGTGACTAAATGTACGTTTTAGATAATTCCCTGCTCCTACACCTGTTCTAATGAATGGTCGTTATCAGGCTTCCACAGAGCTTGATAACAACCCATTCATTTGAATCAGGTGTGCTGGAGCAGGGAAACATCTAAAACATCCATGGAAGTGGCCCCTGAGGACCACGATTGGACAGCCTTGCACAATACACACACACACCATGGCTGTTAACCTGTTCAGTATCGGAGTACCCACCTGTCACTGGTGCTGCTGCTAGTGCTGCTGACAGAGTCGGAACTAGAGGACCGGCTTCGGGATCTGGAACTGCTGTGGGAGCGAGGCGGGCACGTGGCCTGGCTGGCCAGCCTTTGCGGAGAGGGGTTCCGCGAGTGCGACGAGTGAGGAGACCGGCTTCGACTGTGGTGGAAAGTTCGTTCCCCGCGACGTCCCCTCTGTTCTCTGTAAAGATCCCTGTGGACCGCGCTGGCCAGGGTGAAGGGTTCTCTTGCACGGGGGTCATACCGAGGGTCCGTGGCCTCAAAGCGACAAGGGCTCCGGCTAAGCGAACGATAGTAGCCCACTCCGGAGGACACGGATGCTCCGCTCCCTCCCACGACAGTACCACTGATCCCAGGTGCCCCGCTGCCATTGGCACCAGCACCCACAATACTCGCGCCAACTCCAGCCGGGACAGATCCACCAGCTCCACTGACAACGCTGGAGACACTCCCTCCAGCGCTAAGAGTCCTCTCCCTGCCATCGCGGTAGTAATCCGTTTCGTAGTGGCGTTGGCGGTCAAAGCTGCTACCAGCACGGTCATGATGTCCATAGGCACTGTGATCGTATGCACGTTCCCGACTCTCAGCGGTCCTGAGTGAAAATGAGAAGGGTGAAGAGGAAATGGAGAAAGAGATGGCTGTTACTTTTTCTTTTTTTTTAATGAAAAATAACGTAGCTACACAGGATATAAGGTTAAAGACTGTGGCTGAAACAAACCGTTCTGAGCATTTGAGGTTTTTCATGAGAAGAGTACTAAAATAAAATTGTATTTGTTTTTGTATTAAGACTTATCTGCTTTACAGATACAATAACGACTAAATTGTCATGATTAAATTTAATCAAATATACCTATTTCTTTCAGCAAAACAGTGATGGGCCATCTGATGTCCGCAAAGGAAGTAACAATAATCTATAGTCTTGTTAACAAAATAAAAAAGATTGATATTATGGCTCAACCTACATCTGCGGAAGCAAACTAGGGATGTAAGCATTCTCCACAAAAGGATAAACAAAACTTTACATAATGACCCACATTCCACAAAATATCATGATGGAATCTTTTTTTATTTGTTTCTCTTTTTTTCTGTTCATTTATATCTGTACTTTTTCATGAGACGATTTAATAGTGATATTTAATACAGACAGGATTATTTTGCAATGTAATATGTTTTGTTATTATTATAATTGTCTTTTTTAAGATTAAACAAACCAGTACCAGATGGAGCAAGAACATTAAATCAGATAAGACTGACAAGAACTGCAGAGGCTAGCAAAAATAGGCTAGCATGCCTGTATCTAAATAGTCATGCTTTTGATATTATCTTTAATCTTTAAGAAAAATTCATGCGAACGTTAAAAAAGAGCACAGTACAAGAGTCAGATCTAAATTAACCTGAGAGTTTAACGTGTAAGATCTAAAAGCTTTTCAAAGATCTAAAAGGGACAAAATTATAATGACTGTGTAGCAAAATGTATGCAGGACTTAAATGATCATTTTGACCTCAATTTATAGTTTTGAATATCAGTTTTGATGACCTGACTTATTTACTTGAAGCTTGGTGTTTAGTCAACACATGCCGCTTTATCATTCATTTCGGACCAAACTTAGGTTTTGCTTTTGATGATCTGTTAATTTATTTGCCAAAACATTCATTAATATTCAAATGCAAAGGATTTATGGTCTTAATACCTTAATAAAAGACAAGGATCTAAAATAAACTGGAATCAAACCTCCTAGTTTTTGTGAAGCAAGTAAAAATATGTATTGACATTAATGGGGTGATAACAGCCATTGGAATAATGACCCAGGTAAATCTAGAATCCTTTTGCCCCACATTTTAACAGCAGGCTAGGGGCCAGCAGTGGGATTCAGAATACGTTAGGAGCATGTGTGTTGTGAACCTGACATATTACCTTGACCTCTATGTGCCCTTAAATGTGCTAATGAAGCAATGAATCATGCCTGTCCAATAGAAGTCCTTATATTTCAACGTCACAAACACACAAAGAGAACACATGCATACATTTTTCCTAACGCCCTCTCTCATACGCACATTGAAAACACTCCATTTTCAAGCTATTTACATTATTCATGAAGCCTGAAAATAATTCAATCGCACACTATGCATGACCACTTTCAAACAGTGATGGATTAGCAGTATGGTCCTAGATTATACCTTATCAACACATTCCTTTCTTTGCTCTTTAGTTACATTTTGTGTGATAACAGTAACATGCCTACTATTTGAGACAGTCTGGCTCCAAATCACTTAACTATTCTTTGTTGTTGACAACGTAGCAATATTGTAATCATCTTTAATACTCTGAATTGTATGGGGCTGCATCTAATTCTGCCATAAACCATGAATCTGGCATATTTGATTTGTATTCTAAATCAGATCCTAGAGAAAGCCCTGCGTTAGCATACTATACTGAAAAGAGGTGTACAATGCCCTAGTTTCCAAGGTTACCACCTAAGACGAAACAGTCTCAGGATCCTACTTTGAGTGTAAACCCTAGGGGCAGTACAATTGTACGGTTATGTAGTAAATGTGAAACGGCTACGTTTTAGGTAATTTAGTTTTAGTTCAAGAGTAAAGAGGTGCATTGCAGCAACAGTCTTTCCAAGCTACGCCCCCTTTGTGTTTACATTCAGTCAGTCTCAATCAAATTGCATTTTTTCATTCTCATCTCATGAAAAATGCTTCAGCAATGAGCAACTACAGGCTAAAGGGAGCAGAGGTTAGGAGCTGGGGTTTGGGGTAGGGTATGAGCACGGAGGGAGACAGGTAAAAGGGTACGGAGTCTGGAGCAGTTATGACTTGGTCTAAATTACCAGCTACTTCTGTTAGTGGGGGAGATGAAGAGAGACAAGGGATCAAACTAGGGGTTAGAGAGAACAGCTAGAGTACACAGGGCAGGGCATACCAACCTTTTGAGAGAGCGGTAACTCGACCTACAATCCCAAATACAATCTAGGGAGACAGAATTTGTGAGCAAAAAAAAAACTATATATATATATATATATATATATATATATATATATATATGAGAAGTTGCGCGGGCATGAAAAAAGGGAACAAAAATGTAGGTAGATCATTGTTCCAAAAACGTAATCCTCATTGCCACATCGGGATGCCTTCCTCGTCTGGCAGGGGTGCAACGCAACATTTTATTCCCCACAAATAGGCCAGCGTCAACATGATTGTGCTCGGTTGGATAGAAGTCCATTTCAGCTGTCCTTACAAAAAAAGAAAAATTGCATAAAACAAATCGATTGAATTATGTAGCCCATTTTATGGAAGAAGCCAGTAAAGTCCCGTCATATAAAGAAATAATATCCACAAGGCCATCTTCAGTACTATTGATCACCCACCAGCGATAAGTCACAAGGGGAAAGAAGGAGTCTTTCCGTCTTCTTCTATAATTGTCCAGTTCATCCTATTTCTTTTTCAATCTGAATATTTGGGAGTTGTTACAACAGTCACAAAAAAAAAAAACATATCTCTTGGTGATAATCCAGGTGTGTTCAGTCCATTTTCATTTCATTGCAACCTTTAAGTCAGCCTTTTATCCATGATTCTCCAAAGCAGGTTAGTAAAGTGGCAAGCAGCTGGACTCTTGTCAGGCAGGAAATGATACATAACTGATTGTATCCGTGGTCAGGTGTGGTTACAGATTCAGGAATAAATCCACCGACAAAATGCAAGTATCTCCGTTTGCACCGTGCCATTTTCTTCAGGCTCGGATTTCCATTGCATGTCTTTGATTTGTACAATCCCAAACGTACATCCAGTACGTGTCTCAAGTGTGAACTCTTCTCTCCGCTGCAACCACCGAATACGTTTTTCAAAAAACAAAAAATAAGGGAGAGAAAAATTCCCTACGGAAAAAAAGGTTTGGAAAAAATGCTCACTGTTTCTGTCATCTCTACGAAGTTGATCACCAGTAGAGGTCTCCCCGCAATTAATTGTAAAGCCCTATTACCAGACATAATCCAAAACAAAAACCAACCCATACCTTTATTGCACAATAGAATATCCTTTTGAAGTTTGGCCGGGATTAATCCAACAGGAGAATACATGTCCTGGTTAGGTTATCCACATGATTCCAGGCAACGAGGTAAGCACATAACACCGAAGGAGATGCAGAATGAGAACGAGAGCTCAATTTCTACTAATCCAAATACTAGTTAATGTGTCTTAAATGTGTAAATATGTAATCTTGGTTGTATTGTTACATGACAATAAAAAGGGTGATACATTAATCCACCAAGAAGGGCACTGTACTCCAGATTAGGGCGATCCCAGGAAAGGCCGCTGGACCAATCTCTCTCCAGCATCCAATAATCCTGGGGAATTTTTACGATATCCAATATATTGCCCCGTACTTTCCGCAACTGTGATATCCACCACACAGAATAGGTATAGATCACAGATCAAGATCATCGCCAAAAGCCATAACGCTATTCGCGACACACATGGAAATACATTTGTGTGCCTAGTGTATAACATGCTCATGTACAGTGCATCTTGGTGTCTAGCATAAGTATCAATCCATGAGTGATGGCAACGCTCAGAGGACTTTTGAGGGGATCCCTAAAAGATTCATTTCTTGAGTACGAACTTCTTTCATATTCCCTCTTTTTTTTCAGTTTAACCCCCAAACTAGTAAATGAATAAATGGTGGAAAGATGCTTGGGGGTAAGGCGTTACAAGGAACCAAGGTCCCCCCTGCCTTCAGAGAAACTTTGTCCACTTACCCGTCTAGTCTGCGTTCAAAGCGTCCTTCTCTGGTGTGGAGCGACGCAAGGGGCCCATACACTGGGCCCCCTGCTACTCTCGTGAACCCTGAAACTTCCCGGGCACGGGAGCCTAAACTCAGATTATCGTCCAGCCCTCGCGCGGCACTAGGGATTGTGCCCGGCTCATTGTAATCAGTGCGAAGGTCTCTGTCCCCCATCTTATTGATAGAATTGTGAGCCTTCTGAGCACTTTTAATGTCCACGAAATCCACAAAGGCTGCAACTCCGCCTTCTGACCCTCGCTTTGGTAGCACCTTGACACTCTCAACACGCCCATATCTAGAAGAAAAAAAAAGGGGGGAAAATGGATTAGCACAGATTTTTCTGTTGACTTTTATTTCTTTTTTTTTTTTACTGTATTTAAACTTGTCCCATTAACAAAAACTGGATTCTCAGTTGCATTAACCCATACTTTTGCAAATTAATTATTCACATGACTGTTGATTGATGAAACTTATCAAGCAACAAAGTTTGAAAGACATATTCAATAAAGATGAAAATATGTGCATGTAGATGTATTGCAAGACTACTAGCATTGCTCCATAAGACCTCATCAGGAAGGTGCTTTATTTAGCCACCTGAACAAGGTTTTCTTAAGGTCTGGGCAGATGCCTGAAGGCACGTGACATTCCTTGTAAGCTTCTTGCGTGTTTTCCAATTCTTAGTTTTCTTAGTTTGTATAGTCAATCCTTTCCAATCCTTTTCTTCAATTCAAAAGATCTATCAGTTGGGTATGCCCCAAACCTCGTCAGTTTTTCAACGTATATGCGCAAAACAATACGATTCCAGTATAGACTGCATGTCCGTGGGAGGTTTGAACACGTGGGCCTTTTCAAAAATAGACTTTTTACAAATTTGTAGGCGTTAATGTCCGCTTCAACAATCGTGAACATATGCCTAAATAGACGCACATATGGATGGATAAATAGGCTAGTTTACATTCTAATGACAACTGCGACACAATAAAACAATAGGCTACATTGTTTTCGGTAAATAAACAATCGGGGCACGTTTACACGTGAAAAACAGCAATATTCACATTTTGTTATGAACACAAAATGTGTATCTATAAACGAAATATCACTAGGTCTACATTTTAATTTCAGTTTTTAACATACGCAAATTACTGAAAATAAATCGTTTGGTTGCCCGGGACTCCGGAGGGTAACACCTGGAAAACTGCCCATAAATATATTGGTATGCCAGTTCCCACATTGAATAGCTTCTGACGCCATTTTAGAAAGCCGTTCACACTGCTTACTCATTCTGCCGTCCCCCATCTTCAGTGACTCCTATCAGACATCGGGTTGTCATGCACCTGCATACTGACTCTTGTTACAATACAGCTTGAGGGTCCGCTATACGCACTCCAAAATGTTCTCCTGCACATTCACTGCTCTCCTATTTTGTGTAGACAGTGCAGCATCAGCGCAACAGTGTTTTGAGAATATTTAGGCTGTGCAGATTTAAGCTATATAAAAACACGTTTGTGGACTGATTGCAAGTAAATAGTTACACATACACACAGTATGAATGAAAGGCTTAAACCTATTAAAAATGAATCTCATCGAGTATCTCACTGCACGTTAAAATGATTTAAAAGGTTGGACCACCTAATTTAGATGTGCATTGCTCAGTAGGAATGTAATACACATGCAATATGTTAACCCGTATTGACAAAGCACATGTCAAAGCGTCATACTTCAGATTGATGATCAAGCTCGTGAAATTGTCCCACTTTGTATGCCTGGATAAATTAGAAATTGCAAAACGTAATACGGAAATTGTCTTTCAATTAGCCTTTCGTGCACAGATTGACAGATTGGTGGGTTGTTATTTCATTGACAGCCACGAGGAGCGAGACAAGCGCTCCACATCAGTCAAATCCAGGTGGAGAATAAACCAATGTTCCTCTGTTTTGTTTTGACGTTTAATAATGTATAATGACACAATCCACATATGTGTCACATTTATTGATTTGGAATCCTGTGGATAGCATGTAAGAGCCATTTAGACAAATATGTGCAGCAGGCGCAGTGTCCACAGCACAATTCTAATTAGTTGAATTCTGAATGGATACTGTAGTGGTGAACATTGAATCACAATCACCGTCCTAAAACTTAGCGTTCATTCAAAGTTGCAAAAATGATCAGTTCTGCTCCCCACACCCAGCAAGTACAACCTCAATTTTGCAACAATGTTGCAGAGTGGCCACCATGAAGACTAGCGTGCGACACAGCTGTTGGTAGGTGACTAACTACTGCCTGGGAAGCGATTTTTATTTAAAGTTCGTGTTGGTCAGCCTACCGGAAGGCGTATTATTGTTTCGCAAGCGTACATTCATTGCACGTGGATAAGAGTTTCTCATTAAATGGCAGATTGCGTGAATTCTAAACTCTCGATCTGGTGAAGCGCTAACAACAAGGCACAACTGGACTAGAGTCCACTTTGTCAGGCACTGGCAAGCAAATCCATTAAGTTCAAAGCTTGCTTTGCTCTGATGCAGCTTCTGCCAGCCAGTTATAAAGTAGGCTAATTAACTGCAAAGCTTGACGGGTCCTTTCCACAGCACGAGAAAGACTATAAAACGGCAAGGAAATAGACAGGTAAACGGTTAAGTTGAGTTATTGGGGGGGTGTATACCTTGCCACCTCGCTTCCTCATGGTCACAATTTTGTGAACAGTCGGAGCTGGTAAGCGCGAGCTGACACGACTGTCACTGGGTAACGGCAATTCACCACAGGGGGATTCTTTGACTTTATTAGCGCGATGCTGAACAGTAACTCTTTGATACACTAAATAGGCTATGCAGCTACAACGTTTACTCACCGTTTGAAGTGCTCAATGATTTTCTCTTCTCGAACATTTTCGGGTAAATTTCCCACCCATAGATGTCTGGTTTCCCGGACCATACTGTGCGCTCCTGTCCCCCGATCATACAGATGAGTTTGTATAGTCAATCCTTTCCAAAACAAAATAAAATGGAATTGTGCGCAGCAAAATACTGCATGTAAAGCATCGACGTATTGTTCTGACCTAATATAACCATTAGGTTGAATCTTCGCACGCTGTTTTTGATTCTCTTTGCTATTCAAGCGCGATCTTGGTTTACGAGAACGCGCTCTATTACAGTTCCCGTGACAAGGCGCGTCCCTGACACCATGCGACCTTTGGCTGTCGAAAGAATGCTTGTAGCTACCTAAAAAGATGCAGCAACCTCGCTCGTAATGAGACGCATACGGCGCACGCGTGGCATTGTGTGTGAACTATTTTTTTCTCTATTTCGATGAGATCGTTTTTCATCTTGCGCATGCGTCAGTAAATGTGTGAGCTTCGAATTTATGACACAGTAGACCTTATGGCATGGGGCCCATAGCAACATTGTAAGTGAGGTAGTGTTATGCATGACAAAATAACATGAAAACATGAAAAGGCCTTCGCCTATGAATCTTCTATCAGTGTATGTGGCGAGCCTATGGTCCTAGCTTGTATATTAATTATTCATAGCCCATGTATTGTTCCATGGACGTATAGTTTTTTATGACAGTACCCTAAGTGACGTGCCTAATTGTTCATTGATTAGTCCTACCAACAATTAAGGAATTTAGGAAGGAATGAATTAGACCTCAGATCTTTGTGGATAGTAGACTAACTGTGAACAAAACGGTCAATGTCAATAACAGTGAACTCTTTCACAAACAAAACAAAATGTCGAACGTGTCACATTTCATTTTAATTTTTTCGATTTAACGTAGGTCTATGATGGAGGGCCTGCGCGATGGCCTGAGCAGGTTGGTAAGAATTTCCCAGGTACTATTAAGTCTTATACTCTGCCCTCTTGTTTAATAATTAACTGCACATAACAGGCAAAGTCCAAAAGTCCAAGATGGATATCTTCAGTCAAAGGTAGATAAGACAAAAAATGGATTACTACTGATCAAAATCAACCAATCACCACTAAATCTTTGAATATTTTCTCAGCAATGTAGATATCGGCAGTTTATCCAATGTAAAGAACACCGATTAAGGGTTAACAAAGCGGTTTGAATAATGGCATTCAGAGGGAGCATTGCCCACAATCAATGTACGCATGCGCTACAATGCGGTAAAAGGAACCGAACAAACAACCTAGAAAGCGCATGCGATTGAAACCCCTATGACTGGCCACTGAGCAACAGACATTTCTGGGAAAAAAGAAACAAAGAAACTGGTCTTTTTTTCAGGAGAAGTAATGTAGACGCATTAAAATCTATATCGTAGTTTCATGATTGATGGAACCTCTTGGAAATGGTCTCGTTTCATCGAATCGAAATCTTTCTTCTGATTTAAAAGGAACTACTCAATAAAGTCTGCCATTACCCTTTGGATAGTACAATCTTCTACTAAAGCAAACACTTTGGAACTACTTGATAACTAAATTCGTTTCTTGGTAATGCTCTTCTGGATATTATGGATATATTTGTAGACCCCACTACTATTTCTTGCCGTGGAAGGAATAAGCGGGGAAGTAGTCTACACAAGTGGGATAGTGAAAACAGCCAAATTCACAGTAACTTAAAATATACCACAGTATGAATCTTTCTTGGCTAGTTATTAAAAAAAAAACGTGTGCCAGGAGACGTATGAGGTAGAAATGAGTAGACTACTTAAAGCCTTGATAGGGCGTTCCGTGAATTATATGTTTTTGCCGATTTTTGGTTTAAAGTTAACCTATTATGCATTTTGTCGGTAGACTACACGACATATTTCATGATTACTGTTTCAGCAAACGATATTAGCATAGTCTACAGAAATGTTTTGATAAAGCAATTTATGCCAATCATTTGTAAATCCATGTGTCTATAAAGTAGACTATTCAATCAATAGATTGTATTGGCATTGATATCGACTTATTGTTCTTTGTATAACGCCATTTTGTGATTTTGCAAGCATTAACATTTGTTGTCAGCCATTTTGCCCACTTCAATTCAAGCAGTCTTGCAGTCTAGAACACTCAAGGCGGTTATAAAATGAGACTAGAGGCTACGTAGTAAAGGCCACCGCCCCCCGCCCCCCCTCCTAAAACGGATGGACTACAAACAATGATGTTCATTACATAGCAAATTGCTGTGAATAATTGCAAGTCTTTATTTGATAAAGATCTGTGTTGCAAAGCTCTTGAAGTAGCTTACACTGTCACACATTCATTAAAGAAAAACAATAAACCAAAGCCTATAGGTGTGCCAAGGAGTACAGACAGCATCAGAACCGTGAGGAATCAGAATGTGAGGACAGAGTGCAGTGAATTGAGCTGGTAGCTCCAACTCTTTAATGTTTGGCTAGTAAAATTGCCATATTATTAAGGCTTGCAGATATACTTTTGTTTTTAGGTTTCAACACATGTATTACATTTTCTTCATTTATATTCACATGACAAATGTGTAGCCCCCGGTGTACGGATATGAGTCTCCCATTGAATAAAAAATAAACTAGCAGGCTGAGCTCAGATAGTTATCTCTTGTGGCTTGTGGTCTTTTGAATCCTCCAGTTCTCAGTGTCCGGCCTCGAAAACTGCTCGTCTTCCTACACACAAACAGAAAATAAAAAAACGATAGAATTATACCACTTCATTAGTAGGCAGTGATTTGTGACAGAATGGGCCCTTCATGCTCACCTGTGATGTAGCATCCAGGAGATCTGTGGTGGGAATCAGACAGCCTGCTTCACCCAGGAAGCACATGAATATGTGGAAAACATCTGCCCAGCGCCCGATAGTCAGCATCAGCACCATTAACCCCCCAAGACGCACTCCCACTGTGTTGAGAACAGCCTGCCCACTGGCCTGGCGGTGTTGGTCCTCTGAGAGAAGCAGGGTTGGCATTACATTTTACATTTAGTCATTTAGCAGACGCTCTTATCCAGAGCGACTTACAGTAAGTACAGGGACATTCCCCCCCCCCGAGGCAAGTAGGGTGAAATGTCTTGCCCAAGGACACAACATCATGTGGCACGGCAGGGAATCGATCTGGCAACCTTCTGATTACTAGCCCAACTCCCTCACCACTCAGCCATTTGACTCCGCATTAGTTTTGATGGTTCCCTATGAAGTCTTTATCTTTAAATACCGGGCTGTCTAAATGATGTATGTGTTAAACATCACAGGAACTACTTAACTAATTATCGTCAATAACTGCTACCTGTATAGGCTTACCTCTTATTTTCTGTCCTCCAACAGCCTCACTTCAAGCCTACACAGCACTGCTTTTATCATTTGGGCTACATTTTGAAATGTATTGTGCAGCTATCAGGTTCTCACCTTGCATGTACACTACCAGCAGTGTGTAGCAGATAGTCAGTGGTGTCCAGAACCTGAGTGCTTCTGTGGTAGAGAGGAAATGTTTATTGATAACCGATATGGCAGCCACTGCAGCAACTGTGAACGTGATCACAAGAGCCTTGTTTAGAGATGGTAGAACAGTGCTGCCCGATGACAAGAGCGAAATGCACAGTCCGCAGTAGCGCTGGGAGCTGTGGAGTCTGTACAGTCTCCTGACATGGAGATGCAGGCGCACTGCTTGCTTGGCCATGTAAGAGCTCAATGCTGCAGCCAGAAGCAAGCAAAGCCAGCGTTGCGCCGCCCCCTCGTGGAGAAAGTGGAGACTGCAGCTGAGCGCACAGCCAAGAGAGAATTGGCACTGAACAAGCTGCTGCCGCAGAAACGTACTTGACTCCTGCAGCGGGAAATTAAAAGTTTGTTTAAAAAATGACATTTTAAAATGTGACATTCCAGAATTATAAAACATACAACGTACTCACAGGCCCAGCAGTGAACCAAGCGGAGACTGCTCTGAGGGAAAATTCCAAAACCACAAGGGAGGTTACTCGAGAGCCCACAACAGAGATTATTCCTGTTAGGAACCAAAACTGAAGTGTTCCACCTATCCCACTTGTAACATTGCCTTGATGGCTAGATTTCTTCTGGCTTGATGTGTCTTCACTGCTGTCTTCGTTCCTGAGGAAGGTGTGTAAGACGAGTGCATGAGTATTTTAGACAAGGCCATTTCCATGCAAAGCTAATAGGCCTACTTATATCGTTGATAATAAAGTATGTTGATAATGACGTGGCTGTCATCAAGCACATGAATGTAAAACGCGTCTGGTAGACTTGGCAGGAGATTTTAGTAGGTCATGTATCCTATCATTGTGTATACCTAACCAGGGTAACATAATACAGACCAACTTTATAGGCTAAATTGAAAGTGTCTCAGTATTTGTGTGAACATTAGTAACTGACCTTTCTGACTCCAAGAACAAGTGAACTCTTAACAGGTTGCATAGTATTGATACTCCACATGCGCCCACAACTCCTGAATAAGAAAACAGAATTGGATTGACATCACCTGTGACACACGGCACTTACAGTTGCTGACAGCTTGTTAACAATTGTTAGAACACCTGGAACATCGTATTTCAACTAAGTCTCACCTTGCAGTAAACTCTCCAGAGGATTTGCGTCCAGCGTAAGCCACTCCGGTAAATTCGGGAGAAACGATGTTATAAATGAAAACATTGTTACTGCCTGTCCACGTTTCAAAGAAATGGTTGACCATTGGCCGTAGGCTATTATTGGATGTGCGTGAGTTTCGTTTTAAATTCGACACAAAACAAACGATTTAAACTATAGCCTAATCAAAACTACAGGCTTTTATCTTGCTATAGGCTAGTTGGCTTAGACGGGAACACCCGGTTTACTTTCTTGAATCCTCGAATGATAGTCTGGGTTTGCTTGTGTCCATAGGCTACTACTTAAAATCAGCGTTCAAATCCTTGATCTGTGCTCTGTTTCAAAGGTCATTTGACAGCGTCAACCCAGTGAGGCCATGGCCATGCCGACTCTACTAACTGCTACATTTCACATACCCTACCTGTGCTGGAGTAATCCACGCATACATAAAAAAAATAAAATAAAAAAAAACATTTATTTTTTTATTACGTCAACATGTTGACGTAATTAGTATCATTATTTAAAACAGTTAACCCCTAAGTATATCCTTTTACCATTTTCAAGTATAGAAATCAATAAATAGAAACATTCATTTGCATTAAACTGTCTTGACATTAATCATTTGTTGATAAAATGCAGCAAGTGGGTAGAATACAGAGATGTGACTGACTATTCTTTAGTGTCAAAATGGTGCTCTCTTAAGTGCAATGTAGATAGCCTTTTATATTAATAGAATAACAGTTTTAGTTTTCACTTAAAGAAAATACTTTGAACAATGCCCTCTTCACACAGATGATCACCTTTAGTTGCTCATTGAGCATGCTTGTGCAATTTGAGGTAGATGAGGGTCAGATGGCTGAGCGGTTAGGGAGTCTGGCTATTAATCAGAAGGTTGTTGGTTAAATTCCTGGCCGTGCAAAATGACGTTGTGTCCTTGGGCAAGGCACTTCACCCTACTTGCCCTGTACTTACTGTATCCTTAATGTCCCTGTACTTACTGTATGCAAGTTGCTCTGGATAAGAGCGTCTGCTTAATGACTACATGTAATGTTAATGTAAAATGTAGACAATTTAACTGATTCATGATGATTGTTGAGGATTTCATAAAAGTACGCAAATCTAAAATATTCTTCTAAAACTGGTTGTTCCCATCCTTGATTGTGATTGGCTATATCGCGTTCCATGCCATTGTAAAATCCAGCATAACCTTACAGGTTGTCCTCATAACATTCTTAAAAATTCCATATTACTGCGCATCGACTTTTCTGCCACCGAGAAGAACGGCAAAGATGTCCATCTGGCTGTTGCGTGGCAACGATTTATGTAGGAACTATACTTTGTAGTGGCGGAAGAATGACGGTTTATTTTTGAACTATTTGGTTTTGTACTTGTTTTTATTTATGAAACCATATCAAATATTTGTGGTAACAGTTTTAGAAAAGCAATAAGCCCCAAGAGTCTGTGTTTTGCGCTGATTTTAGAACAGGTAAGGTTTTTTTTTCGGCAACTCCCCTTATCTGTTCTAAAATCAGCGCAAAACACGGCCTCTTGGGGCTTATTGCTTAATTAAACTGAGAAACAAAATGGAATGTCAACATCAGCCATCATTGTGTTGTAATGTTCTTCAAACGCTTTGTTTTCCTGTGAACTAAAATGGTTCTTCCAGTCACCGACTTCTCCAGTGAACACACAACAGCGCACAGAATGAAATGTAGTCAATTAAATATGTGTAACCCTAGAGCTTTACAATCCCACAAAAACAACACACTCACCCTTCCTTAAGAACTCTGATGACTGACGATCGAAGATGGTCTCTGGTATTGTAGAGTAGTTGGCCATGGGGTTCTCGCATGGCTGCAAAGGTCGTCATTTGCATGATGTTGTCAATCAGCTGATCTGATGTGATCTGTCCCAGGAATTCAGATATGCGACGAATCTCCGTAGCAGGGTCCTAATTAGCAAACAGAAGAGAGCAGAACTATTTAAATTGCTGACGATTTAGTTGTTTACATGCTCATGTCTTCTTTAAAAAGAGAGGTTTGTTTGGAATTCTCCATCAAAATTCCAATAAATACTACTTTACCTTCTTCATGTCCTCAAAAGAAAAGGTAGAGGATTGGTTTGTTTTCTCTTTCCCTCCAGTAGCCTTTCACATGCTCGTACCAGGAGCCCCACCCCACTGCACACAAATAACATTTACATTGTCATTTAGCAGACGCTCTTATCCAGAGCAACTTACAGTAAGTACCTGGACATTCCCTTGAGGCAAGTAGGGTGAAGTGCTATACTTAATTTGATCTTATTTGGTTGTGAATCTGACACTACCATGCGTAGACTCCAAGTAGCTAGTAACTGTTGTAAACCAGGCTTGTTTTGCAGTGGTTTACACAGTCTCGCTAAACAGATGATCAGAGTGTTGTCATGGGCTCAAATAAACACTCATTGCTATGTTTTACAACCGGAGGATGGACCAGAACACTAGAAACCGTTCTGTCCCCCCCAAAAAAACGGACTGGTTTTGAACCTACAACTATTACTTTACATTTATGCATTTAGCAGATGCTTTTATCCAAAGCGACTTCCAAGAGAGAGCTTTACAAAAGAGCATAGGTCACTGATCATAACAACGAGGTATTCCCAAACATTGCAAGCAGCCAAAACATGAAGTATACATTGTGAAAAACTAAACAAGTGCCAAAAGGAAGACCCATAAGAGCATGCAGTTATACAAGTTACAAATTAAAACGACATGAATCCCCCCCCAAAAAACGTTGTTTATCAGCACAACATCTCAGCCAATTGAGCCACTGCCAGATCTGGACTCTGCCATGTTCAGTCATCAACTGGATAATAAAATAAGATGTTTCGCCAATGGCAAGCATTGTCAGATTTGGTCCAAGCTCAAACAGCTGTAATTCAGTCATATGTTCACATATCAAGGTGAAACTTTGCAGGGTACTTCAGGGTGGTGTCATCTTAAAGCCTATTAGGTTTTAAAAACCATAATTCAAAATTACATTAGATTTAGTGACACAAACTTATTGAGGCAATGTGGACATTTACATAAATACACCCCTTTCAACCATTTTGTATTTGATTCAACTGTCTTAAGTAACATTTTTAAATACGTCAATGATACATATACATATCTGTACAAAACTTCAAGTCAATTTGAATTTTTTTGTATGAGGAGATCTATTATCTATCTAAGGTTTTCACAAATTATCACTGTACAGGAAAATCCATCATGGTGGACCTTATGGGTCCTTGAGGCTTTTTGGTTCCTCATGAAAAATGAGGCATGCATTCCAAGTTTCAGAGGAATTGGAGCAATGGGGTGGAAATGAAATCACTCTGAAAAGTGGAAATTTGGGCGTGGCCTGTGGCGCCCCCTATGGTCTGATGTGGGCCAATCTGAGTTTGGGCCATAGTTGTGGCATATTGTATCAATATGCCAAATTTCAAAACTTTTTACCAATGTGTTCATGAGATAAATTACAATAATAATAATAATAATACCAACAATTACAATAGGGTCGTCCTACCGGAGGAACCCTAACAAAGAGACAAAACCAGTTATGCTACTGTCAAGTTATCAAGTATTTGGAAAACTCACACTGTCCTTTCATGAACTTGTGCAGATACTGTGGCCATGGCCCGGGCTCAGGGTGAATTAAATTTATCCGATCAAAATGAAAATATGACACCACGTTGTCCTTAGTGTTGCGTGCCACGTAGATGATCTTAACAGATACATAAACATGTTTAAGTTGCTGTATATGCAATTGTCTGCATCGTTATGTCATTCCTGAAGGAGTACTGCGTATGTTGAATATTGTCTCTCACCTTACAGCCTGCGTCCCAGAATGTTTTAGGAACAAGCTGGATGGGAAGATGAGTCTTGATGACACGGGGTGGTCCCATCTTCTCCAACTGTGTAATCCCTACATGTGAGAAATAAGATCATGCATGATTGGACTATAGGGGGAGGGGGGGCTTTTTATCAAACCATATATTTATTTTCGAGCATCATAACCATGCTACACCTAAGCTAACATAGGCATTGCAGATATAACACACCACTGACCAGAGAGAGTTGGATTCGTCATCTCTAGAAAGGGCATTCGAACATGTGTCGGTGCACGTTTGGCCAGCTCTGAGTCCCCGTGATTGAGGATCAGATCCACTATCTCCTGGGTTCATGTGGTTCCTGGTGTAAAGTTTATCACATGAACTGTAACTTAAATACTCATCGCATATGTTGCATCTCCTTTTAGTTTGTTACATTTCCTTTCCCGCTTTTGGATATGTGGCAATTAGCAAGTCCTCTGGGAATGCTTTGAATTTCTCAACTCTGTCCCAGTTTGTCACAATTGGCTCTAACAATGGTATTCCTTGAATCTCTTTCAGAGAGGAACGGGTCCTTAACTCTGGCTGAGCAGTGGCAAAACAGATTTCAGTCAATTATTTTAATTCTGTTAACAATAATTTTGGACAATTAGCTTAAATCTCGTCCCAAGTAAGGTATACTGATTGACTATGATTGGTATGAGTACGACTGGAATTTCCCATGCCATTGGTAGAGACAATTACTGGTAGCTAGAACTACAAGTTTATAAACAGAGGACCCATTTCAAGTTATCATATTGAATAGTGTCTTATTCGCTAATTTACTCCTCCCACATGACCACCATGTAGACTTGATCAGACATGTCCTCTTGGTAGTATCACATAGTAGGCTACTTGTCTGCTTACCTTTGTTTGATCATTGTTTGCCATTTGATCTATTTTGTGAGTCGTTGCCAATTGCCGTATATTTAAAGCAGACGTAAGCGTGTTTAGTGGTTAGATGGACGTTTGTTTCCGTTTCCGCTGTTTTTGCTTCGCGAGACATTACAAACTTAACTACTCACACCTTCATTGTCTCATATGACACATTATTGCGTTTATGGCCGAGTGTAGTTGCCAAAACTTTCAACAAAACATGGGTTTCAGACATGTTAGTTATATTAGTTTGAGCTGCAACTTTGCTGGAAAGTACAGTCATGTGAAACGTATTATTAGACTTAGTCAACTCTAGCTAGACTAGCTCTAATAATAAAGTAGATCGGTTAGCCTGTAGTTTGTGTAGACATGAGCATGTATGGACATTTAGCGTTAATTGTGTCATTGTATGTGTTACTTAATTAACCATTAGCCATATAAATAAGATAATAAAGAGTTGGAGCTATTTATAGTTAAGGATAAGCTAGCCAACGCTCGTCTACTTACATTGCCGTCTCATAATGATGTCAGTGAAGCAAGGGGCGGATTTGCACGGAGCCCACGAGAGCAAACTCCCTAGCAGCGTGTCTGAAATAATGAAACATGGATGATGAGGTTGCCGAAAGTTGGGAAGAAGCCGCAGACAGTGGGGTAAGAATTAACAGTTGTGTACAGGGGAATAGTATAGTTTAGTTTCCAAGCTTAAAACAAACTAACGTTTGGACATAAGCTTTGACCAACGTCACCACATTTAGTCGTCTCATGCCATGGTTGCAGTCATTGTAGCCAGTTAGCGGTCGGTTCAGACTATTTCCTGAAATGGCAACGTTTCATGTAAATTTCACTTTCGTCCCATAGGTCTTTTTTTAATTTGAATTGTTAAATTGAAAAGTCTCAAGTACCATGTATCTTGGAAACAAGTCACTGAGATTGAGACAAATGTCAATTCACATGATGTGAACAGTAGTAGCTAGCTAGTAGCTATCTTGCTAGCTAACAAACGTTACTTGACTGTCTCGTGGGACTAGCTCTAGACTAGTTCTATTTCAGGATGTAGACTGGGCCTTCTAGGTAGCCAACTTGTACTTATGTAGCAGACACATTTCAGTAGCTTACACAAGACTAGCTAGCTAACGAGGTTTGTGAGCGGGGCCAGAAATGGAAGGCAATTGAGACGATGTTATTTTTAGACATAGCTAGAGGTGCGTAGTAGCGTCTAAATTCACTTGTATTGGCGGTTTGCTGAAATGTACAGCAGGTTAGCCTAACTAGCTAGCTTTCGGTTCACGCTAAGATCCAAGTTTTAGCGCTAGCTTTACAGCAGTGGTAATCCTGTCTGTGAAACAACTTGCCATCGATGGCCAGTTCGGTAGCATAGCTCGATTGGCTGGCGCGGGGGACTCCGATCTGGCAACAGGCAGGTAGAGCTAGATTATCTACTGTATCTACCTACCTAACCAGCCAACTTGGTATGAAAGCGCCAGACAGAGCAATGAAGTTAGCTAGCGCACAACACGAGCAATGTAACAGTACTGTAGTCCAGATCAATTTGAACTAAAGAGAACGAGTTGACATTCAACTACGCAGTATGATACGCTTTAGCTTGCCAATAAGGTCCTATTAGCCCTCCAAAAAGATGAATACAGCGAATATTTTTCAGCAAAATCGAGTTTTCTACAGATGGGCAAGGGTTCTACATGTGATTTGGGGAATACTCTCTGTATCATTCTTTTAGCTAATGTTGATAAACCATCATATATTTGGATAACGCTAGATAATCTATTGTTTTTTGTCCCAAGTTATTCAGTGGTACAAGTGTCCCCCAAGCCACCGTTGAGCTTTGCCACAGCTTGGCACTGTCTTCCTGATGTATAAATAACTTGAAATTGAATCCAACTCACCATAGTTCCCAGTCTTTTACACCTGACCACCAGCACATCTCTCTAACAGATTACACGTGTTCTGATCAGGCATTCATCATTCTTTTTTGTATAAAACGCAGGAAATGGAAAGAAGATTAGAAGAGAAGCTTAGAATCAGCCAGAAAGAGAGGTAAGCAGTGAAAAAAGTTGAAACTATTAATCAGAGAGAACTCTTAACCGATCAACAGACATACTTTTCCAACATTGTGTCCGAAGTTCCATTCGTCTCAAACACTCTCTTACCCCATCGGTGTCAAAGGGTGTCCAGCAGCAACACTTCACATTCGCTGTTGAAGACGGCCATTGTGATCCAGGACGACTCCCTCCCCGCGGCCCCCCCGCCCCAGATCCGCATCCTGAAGAGGCCCTCCAGTAACGGGTCGTTAGGGTACCCCTCATCCCAGAACAGGCCCACGCCGCAGGTGAAGTCCTTGGCTCAGCGTGAGGCAGAGTACGCAGAGGCCAGAAAGAGAATATTGGGGAGCGCCTCTCCTGAAGAGTCGCCTCAAGAGAAGCCTAACACGGAAAGGTAAATCGGTCGATTCGCCAGATGTCATCAGCGGAACTAGTGCCGTAAATCTTGACGTGTTACCCCACAGTTAGTGCTGTTACGATGCAGAGAACAAGCACGTTAGTGTAGTATGTGTGGTAACTGTATGTCTGTGAAGGAGCATTAATGATCGGAGGATGGAAAGCATGTCAGTTCACACATACATGTTGTTTTTCTACCACAGCTGCAGACAAGGGCGCACAAACTCTGCTCATCCTTTAGAGGAGTCACGATCAAACAATCAGGCAGTTCGCCAACCAGCAGGGCCTGATGGCACACAAGGTTTCCGCCAGCACAGATAAGAGGGCGTGAGGCCATATAGCCATGGGGGAGAGAGAGGGCTGGAGAGGAATATCAAATGACCCCTAGGAAAGGGGGCATTTATATAAAGAAAAAGGACTTCCTTCAGTGAGTACAAATGCATATCCCCTTACTCCCAAATCCCACTTTTTTTAATGTGGGTGGGATGGGAGGTGATGTAAAATGCATGGAGGTACTTTGTGTACATTTACAAAACGCATTCTCTCTCCAACCCCCCCACCACTGACACTGTGATAAAGGACATTTTTCTGGAATCGGCTCACTGTGATGATCCCTTTAAGAAACCCCACCGAAATCCACACCTTACCAGGTAGTTCTCTACTTCTCTCTTCTCATCTGGCAACCACGTTGCCGCGGGAAACCCAAGGGAATGACGAGTGTTTTGTCATGGATACCTTTGCAAAAAGACTACCTGTGGCAGAGAAGGAAGAGAAACCGAAGAGAGGAGTAGTGATCGGTCCTTAGCAAAGCGATAAATGGAGGGATGGCGAATTGTATTGTCTTGTCCTAGCAATAATACAGAAATATCACTCAATCCCCTGCCTATACAGCCTATATAGCCTGGTCAAAATGGTTTCATTTGTCAAATGTTGTCCCACTTAGTTTTTTCTTTTAATTTACATTATTGGTAATATTATCTACTTTGCCATTTGTTTTTAAATTAAGGGTGGTGTGTGTTTTTTGGAAGTTTAGTTTTCTGATCAGTTCTGTTTACGATTTGTCTTTTTTTTTTTTTGCTTTTCTGGCATCTTCCTTGGACTGTCCTGAGTTCTATTTAAAAGAGAAATAATTTTAAAAAGTGAACAAAATTATGAATTGACATGAGATTGCGGATTTCAATCCATTTTATGCAGTTTTCTGCCTTTTTGTATGATATAGGTAGTAATGTCGGAGCAGTATTTTAATCCAAATAAACTACAACCCTTCAACTTTTAAATCATGCTGTAAATATTGGTTGTTTTGAATGCAATCTTTTCAGATTGTACTGGCAGAAAATGGCAGGGTGGGCCAAATAGGGAATGAATTAACTGCTGTACCTTTTCGGACGCTTGTAAACCATCATTCACTGTCAGCTGTGTTCATTTCTTAATGTTCTTCACTGAAGTAGGAACTCAGGTGCTTGTGGAAGAGACTGAATGAGGTGTTCTATGATTGTAAAGTCGTTGGGATTGACTAAGTGTTTAGAACCCATTGGCGCATGCCAAATACCGCACAAACTACAATCGAGTGAGTTTGTGCTTATAAAAACAAGTTATGAGTCAAGGTATACCAAAATTCCTCCCTGTGAAAAGTAGAGGATTTAATTTACAATACAAATGATTTGGAATTGGTATTTCACTGGAAGTAATAGCGTTTTGTACCTTTTTTAAATCAAACCATGTTTCCCGTAAACATGCTCTGACTTTAGAAGGTATTGGGCAAGGGAAGATTGTTCCCCATGTCAGTATCTGAAACAGATACCGTAATGCTGTTCAATGTGTGAACATGTGGGGGGGGGGGTCACATGCCCCTTGAATTTGTTCCCAAATGTTCCAAGAATGCATGATGTTTAGTATGAAAGAAAGCAATGGATGCCAGTCCAAGTTTATCAGGTGGTTAGATTCTCTGCTTGTAATCCCACTGCTATACCCATGGTATACTATTGTGAAGAGGTTGGAACACCACTCCCTTGGGTCTTGTTTAGTCTGAAGTCTCTGGGTCATTCAGCTGGGATGTTACTTGACACTCAAAATACAAAAGCAATGTGTTTTAACACACAGTCCAGAATAGGTATCTTAATCTGACCTAGGGTAATGTTAATCAAGCATCTATTTTTCATTTGGAGTGTTCAACAACATTTTACCCTCTGAATATTCATAGTTTTCTCAGTGTGATGTCACAATAAGCCTGGATGTGGTCATGGGTTAGCCATAACTGACCATGTTAAGGCATGCACAGTGTATCAAAATGCTTTGAAATAGAAACTGATAAGTCTTGTTTTAAATTGGCTCAATTCAGGTAGTGCCTCCTTTTTTCGTGCCTATGGATGACCTGTTTTCTATAAGTGAAAAAACTATGAATACTTCATGGGAGCCCTCAAATACTGTAAAGATAATTCTTGTAGTCCTCTCAGTAATGACAAACACAGCCAGCTGGGAGGTAGGGAAAAGATCTACAGGGTTTGATGTGCCCTGAGCGAGAACTTCAAACTGCCTGTAAATACTGATTTAATAAAATGATTTGTAAAACACTTTTTTGCCTCTACTGAATAGGTAACTGTTGAAGGTGTTCAACTCTGCTACTCACAATTAGAAGTTTCTGTAGAAACATTTGTTCCCGAATATTGACTTGCCCTTTCATTTGTGGCAGCACTGCACCAAATCTTTTTGAATCTCAAAACAATATATGTATAAAAAGGCTTTATTAATAATATTTCAACACATGATTGCACTGTTACAGAGAGTGGTACAATACTGCACATTGTCCGTAAATATACATATAGTACAGTTTTGGTTTGGTCCACAAGCCTTGTGGGCGGGGTTTAAAGACCCGTGGCACTATGGCTGGTAAGACAATTGTCCAATTAGAGGCAAGGTGCTAGCTCAGGCCAATCACTGTGCACTGGGGTGAGGATAGAGATTGGTTCAGGGGGGGCCAGGACGGAGACTCTGAAAGCGTAACGTCCAGACGCTTATACAGTTTCTTGGACTCGCGGTTCCTTCTGACCACGCGCAGACAGCTGACCAGCCCTGTGTCTATCAGCACCTGTGACAGAAAAGCCAGTGGAACACTGATTTTATTTGAAAGTAAGCATTTCACATAATTGGATGGACTAGGCCCAGTTTCCCCAGACATGGATTAAGCCTAGTCGTAAATTAAGATAAATTCAATGAAGATCTCCATTGAAAATGTTTTTTTTTGTCTAGGACAAGGCTGAATCCATGCCTGGGAAACTGGGCCTTGGAGCCTGAATCGATGTCTTAAATATTCAATCGGGTAAGAGTGATTTGTTGGCATAGATACCTCCAGGACGAAGCAGGTGAAGAAGTTCAGCGCAGCCACGGCAACCAGTAGAAGTTTGAAATTGATGTCCCGGAAATCATACAGCTGAAGTTTATTTTGAATAGCCAGAGGGGGGTACAAGACTAGCCAGTTCATCAGGGCGAACAAGAGGAGGATTAGAAAGAAGAAGACCACTGAAAAAGAAGAAACCCCCCACAATGTGTCAGTAGGTTGTACCTTTATCCAGATTCTTTGCACAAATGTGTCCAAAATAGATAATTTCAAGTTAAATACAATTATATTCATAGTTAAATACAATCGGCAACGTAACGTTTATAAAAACGATTTAGCGCTCAAATTAATGCAAAGACCTTTATCGCACGCGGCGTGCTCGCATTATTTGTTAAAGACACTATACACTCACATCTGACAAATACTAAGACATCTGACTCTGCCCCTGCCTACTGCCACAATTATAATTACATTCTGTGAGAAACACTGAATAGCTTTAAGACCATTTAAACAAGTTTGTAGAAACTCTCACCATTGTAATACAGAGGTTTCTTGTATGGGTAGCCTTTGGTCACAACCACAGCCATGATGATGTACTGGTAGCCTGACAAGGCAAACACACTTGTATCCTCCATGTTGGGTAAATTATCTGCCCCTGCTTTTGTTGAATTGAGAGGAACAAACCTAAAAAAAAATAAGGAATAGTGCATGCAATTGTTACATTAACTGGATCATACAGATGAGCTGTCTTTAGATCTTTGTACGAGAGCCATTGGGGGAAAAAATAATGATTACAAAAGTTCAAACGCTAATTCAAGTGCCAGGGTAGGAATTTTAACAAGAATGTTCCTGCTAAAACAAGCACTTCAGGTCGTACCAGTCCTGGGAGGTGGTGATGAACAGAGCCCCCAGCTGACCCAGGATGAGCAGGCAGGTGTGCAGAAACAGGCTCGCCAGAACGGGCATCGCTAGCAGGCGAGCTGGAGGCCTCTGGGAATGCAGCTCAGAGCTGGGCCCGCCTTGACCCATCACGATCGCCAGCAGAGTCACCAGGAACAGGTCGACAAATAGGAACTGCAACTCGCCCAGGTTGGTTTTCACCTGAATGGACACAATGGTGGACACACATCACACACACACAGAATTGCACGTCGACAATTTGAATAACGAGGAATGACGGACAACACAGCTACTCACAGTGTAGAGGATAAGCACAGAGCTGAACTGAATCAGGCTGTACAAGGCCATGTATTTGAAGAGACTGAAGGAAGTCACCAGAGAGCACCTGCCCTCCCTGTCCGGAGCAAGAAGGGGGCCGTTAATGGAACGTTTATCCAAATAAGCATTTACATTTAGTCATTTAGCAGACGCTCATATCCAGAGCGACTACAGTGCATACAGGGGCATTCCCCCGAGGCAAGTAGGGTGAAGTGCCTTGCCCAAGTACACAACGTAATTTTGCATGGCCGGGAATCAAACTGGCAACCTCCTGATTAATAGCCCGATTCCCTAACTGCTCAGCCATCTGACTAAGCACACAAACATTAGGAAGATAGGTGTGTAGCGACCTGCCGAGTCGTTACCTGATGAGCAGGGGCACACAGCTGATGTTGTCAGACTTGGAGGTGAAGGGCGAGGCCACGGACGCCTCCGCCTCAGACAGAGACACGCCCACGTCGGCCGCCCTCAGAGCCCCGCAGTCATTGGCTCCGTCTCCGCACATGCCCACGCGGTAGCTGCACACCAGGGAATGGAGGAGGGGAAGGAGGAAGGATGAGAAGAGAGGGATTTGAACTCTTCTATGCCTTTTCTCTGTACAATCACTGCCTCCGATGAGGAAAAACTCATGTTCCCATTTTAACTGTGATGACATGTACCGAGATTTACATTTAGTCATTTAGCAGACGTGCTTATCCAGAGCGACTTACAGTAAGTACAGGGACATTTCTCCCCCCCCGAATCTAACCAGCAACCTTCTGATTAATAGCCCGATTCCCTAACCGATAAGCCATCTGACTCCCAGATAAAGCAGGTAGGTGTAACCTATAACTGTAGACCAATGGTGCCCAACTGTGAGTGCCTAAATTACTTGCTGTGTGAATGTGTATGACGTTGATGTGGTACGTTAGTCATTCCTGACTACATACCACTAGACATCACTCTCTTACTTTAGTTTCTGCAGCTCTTGCACCAGCTGTGTCTTCTGTTCAGGGGCCATCCGGGCGAAGATTGTGCCCTTCATCAACACCTGCAGTCATGACACATAACACAACAATACAGCATCTTTATGAATCACTGTATGTCTGTTCTACAGCAACACAATGCATGTGTTGGATGTAATCACACATTACAATGTGAATAAATGAATATTATAGTAATATAATAGTAAATAGAAAGTAATAGTCTGGGTGCATCATTAAGAATACACTGTAAAGCTAAAAAAAAACAACAGTTAAGACACAAGACATGGATGATGTATTATTATAATTTGTTTACCTTTGGCAAGTATTCAGGGAAATGGTCACACAGGGCAGAGAAAGACTTGCCATTGATGGCCATGTGATAGTTCATGCCACTTTGGTACAAGCCCTGAGTAAGAGATGATTGAAAGAAACAAACACGTACAAATCAGACAATAATTATTCCCCCTTCCAGTGACCATGCCAGCTTATAACCTGTGCAACAACCAAAAAAAGCATCCAGTAAAATAGGACGTCTCCTAGGGGGCAACATTCCAGCTCAGAAGCTTCATGGAAAATGACTGTAAAATGGAAGTTCCCACCATTACTGACGTAATCAGAGCTAAATAACTGAGGTTCTGAGATGAGATGATCACAGAGGCTGGCAGTGCCTCCCATACAATCAAGCCCACAAAACTAATAAGCTAAGTTGAAAATCCCCTAAATCTCTCTTGATTACCACTGAATTAAAATCAATGATTTCTAGTCTGACAAACCATGATGACAAACCTGTGATAAGACTTCTGCTGAGTTCTGGCTAGAAGTGGCCCCGCCCTCTCCAAGATGGAATCGCAGAGTGGGTCTTGACTCGGCTGTGTGGGGGGTGGCGTGGACGAAGATCACCCTCTCGTCTGAGCCCACCATCTCACAGCTCCCCGCCACGTTCACGGCCGTCAGAATGTTGTCACCTGCAGCAACCAACGCAGCGCTCCTGAAGCTGTTTGACTACACTCAGATATCCACTCATATCTACAGGTGAGCTGTGTGTGCCTTTGGATGCCAAGAGTTCACTTGCATACCTGTGATCATGACAGTGCGAAGGTTTGCTTGTCTCAGAGTTTTGATGACCTCTGCACTCTCGGGCTTCACCAGGTTTTTCATCACCAGTAAACCCAGGAACTGCATGTCTCTCTCTACCTCTTCTCTGTGGACAACCACATAATAGCATTAATGATGGTTGAAACTAAACAGTCCCGGAAACAAAACGCAGAGCTGAAATCAATAAACACATCCTGGCTTTGCTCACCGTTTAATAGTCTTCAGATTAGTCTCCTGATCTAGGATTTTATATCCAAGGGCAAGCACTCTGAAGCCATTGCTGGCAAACTTACGCAGCGTGTTTGAAAACTCTGCGGGCACTGAAACACACAGGAAACAGGAAAGGTTACACATTAAGTGGTAGGCTACGTGTCGGTAAACTCAGAAACACCACAGGGTTCCTCTGGTCTCCCGTACCGCTTTCTCTCAGGCACAGACTGGCAACCATTTCAGGTGCTCCTTTGATGAAGGCCAGCCCAGTTTGTCCCCCTGGGGCCACCGTCACCACACTCATTCTCTGGAGGGAGGATGAGAACGGATAGCGCCGCACAATAGCGGTGGTCTCGCTGAGGGACTGACGGAGGAAAGAACAGAGGATGTCGTTGATGACCCAAGGAGAATCTAAACAATGTGCACTGTGGGTATAGAAAGTCACCACCGCCCACTTTTAAAATGTTCACCTTTTGCCATCTTACAGTCTGAAAGTGGGGAGGGGCAGGGAGTACTTTAAAGTCATCATTGACAATGCCTCTTTAAGATGTTTCCACCAAGGTAAAGATGTTTCTCACCATGGCTTCAGCCTGGAGTTGCTGGGAAGGTGGTCTCATCACCGCCAACACCCTGTGACCTCCCATCTCCTCTAACATCTTCTCATCTCCTTCTGGCTCTTCCAACTCCTGGAACAGAGGAAGGCTTTAGATCTGTGGGCTAACACTACCCACAAGCAAACATATTTGCCACAGACGACCAGCAACACCGTTTTTCCGTATCAACTCGGTTACATTTACATTTAGTCATTTAGCAGATGCTCTTAGATGCTCTAGAGGAGGTCGACTTACAGTAAGTACAGGGACATTCCCCCCGAGGCAAGTAGGGTGAAGTGCCTTGCCCAAGGACACAACGTCAATTAACAGGGCCGGGAATTGAACCAACAACCTTATGATTAAAAGTCTGACTCCCTAACCGCTCAGCCATCTGATCCCCAAGAAAAACACTGCCCCACAGCTATGCAGCTTAACATCTCGAACTTGTCTCACCCATCCAGTCGACTCAATCATCTTGAGCTCCAAAGGGTCTCCCAGCGGCTGGCCCCCAAGCAGCACCACACTGTGGCAGCAGGCCAGGGCAGACAGTAAGGGCCCCGGGGGAAGGAGCTGGGGGTCTGGGACCAGGTCAGAGAACCCGGCCCCTCCGCCCTCCATCACCCCCCACACGTCCAGACCCTCCTCCGTCAGAGTGCCAGTCTGAAGACGTGGAACAGAGAGGGGGAGAGAGAGAGGGAGAGAAAAAGGGAGAGAGAGAGAAAGGGAGAAAGTTGGAGTACAAAATGCAAAAAAAGGAACCGTTCCGTCCACATTAGTCATGCCTGTCCCGTTTCGACTCACCTTGTCGAAGCAGAAGAGGGAGACCTTCCCGCAAATGTTGATGCGCGGGGGGCTGATGCAGAACACCCCCTGTTTCGTCAGCCGCCTCTGGGCATAGATGGTTCCCGTGGTGATGGCGGCAGGCAGGGCGGGGGGAATAACTATGGTCACGATATCCAAGACCCGGATCAGCCGCTCCCACCACTTAGCCTACACAAAATGGATTCTATTTTTAGCTCAATATTTATACTAAGAAATGTTTTGGTGTGTAATTAACATGATAATAATAAGAGTAAAAAAATAATAAAGGAAATGCGCCATTCATGCACTCAAAGCTACGGAGCCCCTAAAGGGACATGAAAGAAAAAAAAATAATAATAATTCTGAAAGGTTCTCGTGCGCACAAGATCCTTTCTGGTGCGCACGAGAAAGTTTCTGGTGCGCACGAGAAAGTTTCTGGTGCGCACGAAAAAGTATCTTCTCAGACACTGTTACTTGTAGGCGAGGTGGAGGCTCGAAAACCACATTATTTGGTGGCCGTTGGATCACCAATAAAAACTGTGCGATCAACCATCAACAGTGCCATCAACTGTGCCAGCGATACCCCGAGTCGAGATACAATTTTTAAACAAAAGCGTTTTGTTATGAACAGTATTATTCTTGTGCGCACGAGAAACTTTCTGATTTTTTTTTTTTTTTCTTCATGATTTTTTTTTTCTTCTTCATGTCCCTTTAGGGGCTCCGTACAAAGCGGTACAGTACAGCAAAAAAAATTCTAAAACATAATATACAATAACAATCAGAGCAGATAATAAAATTAAAAATTGAAAACTTGATTAAAAAGACATTTTTAAAGCTAATTATTAAATAGCTGGTACAGAATGATAGAATCATCTGAGCAAAGGGATCCAGAGGGAGTATGAGGTGTTACCAAGACACAAATGTAATCTGGGGCCAGCCCCATGCACTGCTTTCAAGACTAACAAGATTTTTTAAATCAAGCATATATACAAATAATAAAAGCTGTCAGACCATTTCATCAAATAAAACTTTATGGCAAATAATTAGACTTACATTGGTTCTGCTTAGGACCACAGAGCTGTATATAGTGCCCATCAGTGCTGAAACAGAACAATATGAAAGTTTACTTTAAAGTTAGTAATTCAAGTTTGTGAGTCATCAAAGACGGCCATGCTCATCAGCAGTTTATAAAAAAACTCTAAGACAGACTTTGGATCACATGACTAAACGAATAACCCTCATCTTCCCCTTGTCCTTCCATGTCAGTTCTTACCCACAATCCCCAGGATGAGCAGGAACTTGGAGGCATCTTTGTAGAAGTGAAAGTTGATTGGCTGTGGGTACAGGATGGAGCTTACTAGGTCACCCTTCGCTGTGAAGAACCCTAAAGTACAAACACAATCAAGATGAACAGAGAGCAAACAGTAGGCAGACACTCACACTTAACTGTCAACCACAATTATAAATAAAAAAATTGAACCAAAATGTTCCCTTCGGAACTCAAATTTTAACTTGTGTCTGAACGCAATTTCTCATATACAGTACAAGTAATCTAGGTACAGTCCACCTAAATAAGACACCTTACCTGTGTTTGTAACAACAGCGTTGACCCCTCCTCCACCTGGCCCCGCCCCCTTGGCTTGGATGAGCTGCGTACCACAGTACAAGGTGTGTCTCCGCTGGGCCTCTGGGTTATACTGCCCCCCACCAGGAGGCAGCGCTGTCTTCATCACAGGAACACCCTCACCTGGACACACAGGGGGGAGGGGGAGGGCGTGAGAGGAGGTCTGTTCAACACCCCTCCATTGAGGAAGTGGATGAACAGTTGTGAGTAAAAGACTAGGTTGGGAATATCATGTGAGAATTTTGTGAGTTTGGATTGCAGATATTGGTCTCAGTTAACTTGTCACATCAGTTACACTGATGTGATTGGACACACGAGTCAGTAAAGAAATGTTTCCCCTCATCCTACTATGTCAGGTCAAAATATCTGCACTATAACCAATGATTACTGTGCATGGCCGAATATATCCTGCATGACCAACATACTGTGAATGATCATATTCTGCATGACCAACATACTGTGAATGATCATATTCTGCATGGCCAACAAACTGCGTATGATCATATCTTGCATGACCAACATACTGTGAATGATCATATTCTGCATGGCCAACATACTGCGTATTATCATATTCTGCATGACCAACATACTGCGTCTGATCATATTCTGCATGGCCAACATACTGCGTCTGATCATATTCTGCATGACCAACATACTGCGTATATTCATATTCTGCATGGCCAACATACTGCGTATATTCATATTCTGCATGGCCAACATACTGCGTATATTCATATTCTGCATGACCAACAAACTGCGTATGATCATATCCTGCATGACCAACATACTGCGTATGATCATCATAACCAATCATACTCTGCATGCCATGGTCTGCATCACCTGTAAGCATGCTCTCATTGACCAGGCACTCCCCTGTCAGCAGGGCAGCATCACAGGGCAGCACCAGCCCCTCCCGGGGGATCACCAGACAGTCCCCTGGGACCAGCTCCAGCGAACTCACGCTCTCCTCCTCCGCTGGAAGGAAAATAATTACACTCATCAGGCTCCGTCTCGTGTCTCTGGAAACCCACATCCTCCCCTGTGAGCATCTACCCTGACTGGCTGTGTGGACTCTTGGGGTGGAGAAGGAAGAGTGTAAACAAAAGATTGAGTGAGAAGAGCGTGACTCACCTCCGAGGCCTCTGCGCACGGTGACGTTGCTTATCAGGCGGGCCATGCTGCGGAGAGTGCTGCTTTGCTGAGAGAGAAACAAAAACAGACTTGAAACAGATCACGCACCGGACTGTGTCACGTCTATCAGAAAATAGGGAATGGAGATTAAACTTTTTTTTTTTTTATTTGACCTTTTAAGCAGTCACACAGCAGTCACACAAATGAATTAGGTGGTTGTAGGAAATACATAGTTGACTGTCTCTTACCCTGCGAATCTCATAGAGAGAGATACTGATTGACACTAAGGAGATGAATAGTATGCAGACGGCGTAGTAATAGTATTGGTCTATCATCCATAGGGTGACACTGAACACTTGGAACATGTAGAATGGGTTGAGGACCTAGACAGATCAACAGAGGGACACAATAAAAGAAAGGCATGTACAGCATAAGAAGGTGTCCCTACTTCTGTCGCATGTAGATTTACAAAATAAATATATAGGGGATAAAACATGATTATATATAAATGGAAATATAACTACACGTCACCACTACACCTCTTCCACATGTTATTAGCACATCTGACTGAATTCCACTCACCTCCTCAAACAGCAGTTGCAGATAAGACTTCACAGGTACATCTATTAGGTTAGAGCCATAGACCTTACGCCTGTAAAAGTAAGAGGCTGTAGGAGTTAAACAATGGATGATAACAGGGGGAGAAGAAAAATGAGGAGGAGTAGGGTAGGGTAAGGTGGGTCAACCCTACCTCGAGCTCTGCTCCAGGCGACTTAGACCCTCCTGGTAACGGTGAAGGTCACCACATGACCAGTCCTCATTGAGGACACTGAAAAGGAGGAGAGACTCAGAAACTTCGGAGCATTCTTTCAAATCATGCTGTTATTGTAAATAAGAGGCAGCAAGCCACTGACACATGAGGTTAATTGGGCGCCAGGGCTTGAAATTAACAGCGTCCCATCGTCCCGGGGAAAATGAAAAGATGTTTGGGACAGTTCCACACAGACTATATGTCTGGGATAGTTCAACACAGACTTTAGGATGACTGAGGAACGATGGACAATAAAATATTCAAAAATATATAGGAACATTTTGAAACTTTCTTCCAAACTGTTTTTTTTTACTTTTAGAAACGTATTTTTTGAATACCTTGGGCCGGTTAATTTTGCACTTTAAGCCGGTACTGGGACAGTGAGGAAAAAAGTAAGTTGCGAGCCCTTCTGGGCGCATGACTAGATTTGCTTGGTTATCGAGTTAAAAGCACAACATACCATACTTTGGGTAGTCTGTAGCACATATTCTATTCAAACAAGTATCATCAGGGAACTTCCAGTTTTAGTCCATCCATCATCAACCCACCTAACCCGGCAGAAAGCTCCTTTTCTGGCCACCCAGATATACCGTAGACCCTCAAACAGGTAGTATCGCAGCAGCACTTTCTAAAAGACAGCAAGCAAACAGCCAAAGAGCAAAGGACACATTAGGTCATATTAGATCTGAGCTGATCCCTACTCCTGCCTGAACTGATACGGCACATTGTCTCACCTCTTCTTTGTGTAACTGCACATTATCTCTCCATTCATTGTCCTCCATCTCTCCCCCGGCTTGCTCCATACTGCAAGGCGAGAATTTTATAAAAGTGAAAAACACTATACAATTGTGTGTTCTAGGAAAACAGAACAAGAGCCACAAGGAAGTGTAGTGTTCCTGTTAATTTCTTTTTACAAGTCTTTGCAGTTCTGACTCTTATGGTATGGTTAAGAATGTGTGAAAGTGCTACAATGCTACAAATTAGTATACACTGCCAACCTGCCCTCCTCCATCTCTTCTGTGAGAACCTTCACCACATATTGTTGGCCAAAACTGTCCTGAGAAAAAGAAACACAAGAATACAAAATTAACAATTGCCTAGTCTCCTTGCACAGTAACTGCAAAAGCTGCATAAGCACACACATTAACTCATATTTAACTCATTTCTTTGGCTATCTGCTTACCTTTAAAAGAAGAATGTCTGCCATGGCTAGTGGGCAGGAGTGGCAACGGCAGCGGACACTTAAGCGCGGGCGCCATCGAAACACGAGCAGGAGCAGGCCGAGCGACAACAAGGCCCCGAAACGGCACAGCCAGACACGCCAGCGCACCCACCTGTAGCCCTGAACATTCTGGGAAAGAGATTCATAATCAGTCTGTGATTTCATGAAATACAGTTTTATAAAGTGTATTATTCCCAAAATAATTTTGCTCGTAAATACAAAGCAATACAGGCTACAATAATTTAGTAGGCAGCCTACTGAGTTACAAAATACTCCAAGGCACTCGTTAAAAAATAATTTAAATGCCTTTATTATCATGGCAGGATCCAAATAAACAATTCCTTCAGAGCCTAAAATAAACCTACAAAAATTGTCTTCATCAGGGTATCAAAACTTATTGTTGATGTTCCTACTTCATACCTACCATGTGTGACTCAGGGCGGTGGTGGGGGTCTATAGGACACGGAGTGGGAAGTCCACTCCGAGGCTCCTCCACAAAACCTTTGGAACATCATCGTGATTAGAAATACTTCTAAGCCCAAAACTGCAGGTGCAATCGAGCGTGTATACAACTGCACATTAAATAACAATACATCGTTTTATTAGGCATATCGCTAACCCATTAAACAATAGGATTTAGATTTGTGGGAAGTGCAACGTGTAACCTATCAATCCCTGAAGAACAATCAAACTTCCGGGTGATGCACATTAGACACACGTAAACGTTGTTCTAGAGATAGACATACATCTTTCAATAATATGTCATTAGATACACTTTCTTACCGTCAATGCAAATTCATTGATTTATATCCGAAACTGGGATTAACTGACGTTCATGTTCACTTTTCTTGTGGTATAGCCGCCTGTCTTAAAAAGGGTACGCCTGTGTTTACCTTCCTGTAAACCTATCTCCACCGCATCCACCTGACCGAATCCTAATGTGGATCTATGCAGGTGGGGCTAAAGTTTGTGGCTCATTTAAAATATTTCGGTTGGCTGACAAACGAGTCAATTAATTTAAATATGTCTAACTATATTTGACGTTGGCATCCAGTAAACACTTAACATAAAAATAAAAAAAATCACTTCTGAACAACTATTTTACAACTGGATCGAGGCAGAACGTTATTATCCATAGGGAACAAATAAGGCAGACCAATTCTTTATTTGAGTTTACATTAACGACTAGCAAGCAAGCTGACAGATAATGGAGTACATTATAATGTATCTAAAAGTTGTTAACAATGTTACTGATCAAATCATATAGGCAAGGTCCCTCTCCACAAGTTGGGAATCGCTGATCTCTACGGTAGGCCTACTGTATTCTCACTCAAGTCTTTATCAGGTGCTTAACATGGGGTTATGAAAATCCCAAGGATTCAAAGAATTGAGAAAATTCACCATGCATATGGCCTTTAAACATTGCAGCAACAGGTCACCACACCATTAAAGTATGAAATCCCTGCAATATGGGACTAATCTGTTTTCCAACTGGAACAAGGGGTCAGATGGCTGAGCGGTTAGGGAGTCGGGCTGTTAATTAGAAGGTTGCCGGTTCGATTCCTGGCTGTGCAATGTGACATTGTGTCCTTGGGCAAGGCACTTCACCCTACTTGCCTCGGGGGGGAAATGTCCCTGTACTCCTGTAAGTCGCTCTGGATAAGAGCGTCTGCTAAATGACTACATGTGAATGTAAACAAACATGTTTCACTGATGACTAGAGCATCCTGATCAACTCCTGTTGTTATTACACCGTGGTTTAATCTGAAACAGTTCATTTTAGGCCCAGTTTCCCAAACATGGATTAAGCCTAGTCCTAAAACAAGAGAAACTTTCAACAGAGGGGAGGGGGGGGGGGGGGGGGGGCATTAGCCTTGTCTTTGTTTGGTATGTTTTAAAGCCTCAGGGATAGTTTGGAACTTCCAACTTCATAGACACCAAGTACCAATGCCACACCAATATACCATCAATACATCATTCAGAAGGGAAATACAGGCAGTTTAATGTCATAGTGATGAAAATTGCATCAATTTAGAATCTACACCAATGGGCCTTTGGCATGTTCAAGAACAAGGTGATCTGCATTCACTGCCTAAATCTGAAAAGTTTATTTTGTGAATGTGTGTATTATACAACAGTTTACAAGTACATTTTGTGTGTCATTCTTGTCTGGATCACTTACCATTGATTTGTAACTATAGGAAATGGAAACGCTGAATCTCTAAGTGCATGACAGTCATCTGAGCTGAAAATTCCGTCCTTTAAATATTGACCTCAGCAAAATATCCGATGCAACTCCATCTGACACAAAATCTCGCTCTCTGCTCTCTATTTCTCTTCCTCTTTGATGTTTCGAACAGGGAGCTATTTCTCCTCTTCACGCACATGACCCATATGGACGGTTCTGAGAAATAATGCCATTCTGCTCATTGTGTCTGGCTAGACGTGAAAAACTAGCCAGAGGAGCGTTTAAAAGTCAGACTGCTCTTTTGGTTTTGATACATTGCATGACAAAAACAGAAACAACCGCTGCTGCCTTTATCAGCTAAAGATGACAGATATGCAAACAGCACTCTACCAAATCTGAAAGAACTGAGTTCTAGAGGATCAGTCATTTGACAAAAAGACATCTATAGCTCACTAAATAAGAAACATTGAATTCAAGGACAACAATGCAAGAAATGCTGAACCAGCAAGCAGTTCTTTTATGAATTGTAGCCATCAAGATAAAAAATATGTATAATTTAGCTACATGTGATACTGTAAATGTAGATACAATTTTACAAACACCGACAGTATTTGCAAGATTCTGATCAGACAGCTAACAGTTGGCTAACAACAATAATATAGCCTACCGATTGACAAAATTATGGCTAGTCATATTTGAAAGGGGATTTTTCCATTACTGTACTCCTGAAACTCACCATTTATGTCCATTGTTTAGTAATACTGGCTTTGCATTTCAGACTAAAAGTGTCCAGTCTCCCTGGTATAGACACAGCTTGGCCATGGCCATATGGCAGTAACCCGCTACCTCTGATTTATCTTGATGTGACACTAGCGCCAGCATTTCTACGGAAAGCCGTAAGCGTCACATGTCTCAGTTTAACCCATAGACATAATATACGTCTATGGTTTAACCTCCTTGCTGGGATTCCCATACAGATGACTATGGCAAGCCGTTTTAAAATGTATTTCTACAAACGTACTAGTCACTATTTTAAAGTTACTAGTACTTATTCATTAGTTACTAGTAACTAATCGAATATTTGTATCTATTCCCGTATTACTAGTAACTTTCATTAGATAGCGACAGATACTGAGGTGGATATGTTTGAATCTATGCGTAAATTAATCATAATTTTCCCTTCCAAACCCAGTGAATTTCGAAAACAAATTTGGTCAGTTTGTTCAATTGAAAAGCATTGAGTCAACACAGCTAATATTGTGGTATTTTTTGTTAATTTAAAAACTGTGTAAGTAAAATATGTAATATCCAGATGCGGTTGAAGGTCTAACCTAATAACATTCTTAAGAATAGCCTATGTTCTCTTTTTTACAATACATTTGGCAAGACACAGAAAATGTTACACAGTTCACTTTTTTTTTTTTATTGACATTGACTTGTTTAAATTAAACAAAAACAATGCTGCATTTGCTATTTCACATAATTAATTGATATGCACATAAATAATATTTACAAGTTAAATCATATTTTGTCCATCGTCCTCCAGCATTATCAATGCCACACAAGGCATCCACTGAGCAAACAAACATTTTATGGTGGTCCAGGTGCTTACCATCATGTAACCGTAAGGATGTGGTACTTCATTTAGCAATCAAACATCATCAAACACTGTGTGTTATTTCTTATGATCACAGCCCCTTTCCTTCTCTTCTACTCCCTCCATACCATGTTAGCTATCTGTGCTGTACACATCCACTCTAACATGCATAAAGGTTCCTGTACAACTGGGTTGGGCCCATTTCCACGACAGGCATGATGTTTGTGACAACACAACTCATTTATTTTGTGTATATTTTTGTACTTGTACGTCAATATTACATGTACTTGACTTAAAAGGCAAGTGTGCAATGAAAGTTTGAGTATGGCCTAAAATATTTATATGTAATTTAAGAGTTAAGTTAGAAATTTGAGGTGGATGTTGACAGCGTTCACAAGTTAGCTGACTTCTTCTCCTTGTAGGTCGCCATCATTTTCTTGATCTCTGCAATAGCTTTTCCTGGGTTAAGTCCCTTTAGAAAGAAAAAAACAGACGGCAGGTTAAATAATGATTGACCATGATGCAACCAGTGATACCTGACTATTATATTTTGTATTTACCCAGTTTGCAGGTTTTGAAATCACTCAAATGTTTACAGTGGCATGTCTGAGTATGCGTGTGTGTACCTTAGGGCAGGTATTTGTGTGTGTGTACCTCAGGACAGGTCTAGGTGTGTGCGTGTGTGTGTGTGTGTGTGTGTGTGTACCTTAAGGCAGGTCTGGGTGTGTGCGTGTGTGTGTGTGTGTACCATAGGGCAGGTCTGTGTCTGTGTGTGTGTGTGTGTACCTTAGGGCAGGTCTGGGTGTGTGCGTGTGTGTGTGTGTGTGTGTGTAGCCTTAGGGCAGGTCTGTGTCTGTGTGTGTGTGTGTACCTTAGGGCAGGTCTTAGTGCAGTTCATAATGGTGTGACAGCGGTAGAGGGAGAAGGGGTCCTGCAGCTTGGACAGACGCTCCTCCGTGAACTCATCACGAGAGTCGATCATCCAACGATACGCCTGTTTAGGTACGAACAGATTAGGAGACGCCATTTACAAAAAAAAACCCTCATCATAATCACCACAGTCAAACAGTTTTCTATCAAACGTACGATCATTTATTAAATTGTCAACCATTTAAATAACACTTATTAGTAAGTTTCGAGAATGATTGTGAAGGTTAACGGACAAATACACACCTGCATGAGTACAGCAGGTCCTAGGTATTTGTCACCGTTCCACCAGTAGCTGGGGCAGCTAGTGCTACAGCAGGCACATAGAATACACTCATACAGGCCGTCCTGTTTCATAGAGGATAGAAGAACAGACATGTAGAAATCCTTTTAGCTTTGGATCATATTGAGCCTTTCATCGTGTGTGTTCCTGTTGTCAGACTGTAATATTCAAGGAACTACTTGTTACAGGAACTATATTATGTGTAGTAATGCGGCACTATGTTTTATTATAGAGCCGCGTATTGATACCGTTTACAGTGATGCTTGGAGTGATCCTGTCTATAACCAAAAAGTATCAGTAAAGAGTTTGTGAACAATATTCTCCTGCATGGTTATTCATTTGTTAAGTGTAGAAACATAACACAGACGCAAAGAAGAGGATTATTTAAACTAACCAGTTTTTGCCTGTCTTCTACTGTTTGGTGATACTGCTCCTTGCCCTCCTGTGATTCGTCCTTCTTCTTCAGGAAGGGCTCGATGGATTTGTACTGCGCATAGAAGTTACTCATGTCCTGAGGTAAATCACACACACACACACATAAAGTCCATGAGGTATTCAGATATATTATATCATATGACTGAACATAACTGTGATCATTTTACATTTTGTTTCTTAATACATTAATAGAATATAATGATTTTCTTTATTCATCTAATATCAACATCCCCACTCACCGGCACCAGGTCTTTGACGACATACATGTGTGGAAGGGGGTAGATTTTGGTTGCTTTGCTTGTGTTGGAGTCTATTTTGTTCAGGCAAGCCAGTGTGTTGCCTCCATTGATGTTCATGGCACATGAACCACAGATACCTAAACATAAAATATGCAGCATTATTAAAACTGGTAATACCACCGTATAGATAGATTAATTCGCATATTTGTGTGCCACAAATGCTTCAATAACATCACAGTAATATGTAACGTATTATTTGATGTGTTCAAAAATGATTAAGTGATTAAGTATTAAATGATTAATGATTACATCGGACCATCTCTCTGTATTAATACCTTCTCTGCAGGAACGCCGGAAAGTAAGGGTGGGGTCCATCTCATTCTTGATTTTAATGAGTGCATCCAGCACCATAGGTCCACAGCTACAGAGAGAAAACAACCAGAACTTAAACACTGGATTTGACTGACAGGAACTTGTGCAAACAGGCAACCTTTGACCTCTTGACTTTTTTTACCCCCTTCCCCTCTGTGGATATCACTCACTTGTTGAGGTCGATCTCATAGGTCTGCATGCGTGGCTTATCACCAGTTGTATCAGGATCCCAGCGGTAGATCTGAAATTTCTTTATCCTGGGCTGAGGAGCAGGGGCTGCAGCTGTCTGGGCCCAGCGCACCATCTGAAAGAGACACAGAAAATGAATCAATGACCTTGGACAGGTATCAGAGTAAACCTACAGTGTATTGATTTTCTCTGATTGACTCTGAGAATAAACAAAAACAATCAGAAATGTAACTTTTTAAAATTGTTATTGAATGTCTTTTTTTCTGCTGTCTAGGGATATATTCAATTACAAGTCCTTGTAATTTTTGTATAATGTATTGCTCACAGCTGAACAACTACATATTAACAGTTTATTTATGTAATTTGGTGGCACTGAAGGTAGGGCTCCTCTCTAGTTTTGTAATCTTACGCCTGCACGAGTACAGTTCTGCCTTTCATAACAAGGTTCAGTCGCCCTCTAGAGTACAATCCTGCATTTCATAACAAGGTTCAGTCGCCCTCTAGTTGTAAGTAGGTGATACTACCCTTCGAAATTACATCACAGCACAATTTCAAGTTACCTAACTAACATTGTAGACACATTAGGTTATGACATTTTACTCTTCATCAAGTTAATTGATTTCAATTCAGTATTTATATTAGAGAACAGTAACATAGCCTACATTTTTATAAAAAGCATCTTGATATGTTGTACATTTCTAAAGTGCCGTAGTTGTGCAACATTCTGACAACTCAAATATGCTGAGTTGAGGTCTGAAGTCGAGTGGTTATCATACCCGACTGTCTAAATATCCAATCATATGCCACATAATTTAGTAATTTAAAGTTCATTTAATATACTAGGCTAGAAGCCAATATTATGTCACAGTATGGAAACACAGGCACGAATCAAGCATGCACAAAGTGATCTATCCTATACAGTTTTATGGTAATAATACTCTGAATTAATTCAAATTTACTTACCACCATCGCACCTGCGTTCTTAAACGCAACTGCTTTTCTTCCAACAGAGATGCACGCCACCGACATCTTTCTTGATACCGTGTCGATATTTTACTGACTACAAGACCGAGAAACTCCAGTCTCTTTACCTACCCGCCTGCTAGACGTTGATATTTTGACGTCAGTCTCACGCTCCCTTCAAAAGGTTACCAAACCCCATGGAGTACATAGAGGGTATTATATAATGACCTCTTGTACAACGCTCATTGCTTAAAGGTTGGGCGGTTATTGTGTAGATTAGATTGAACTTTGACAACATTTGATTTCAAATTACCAGACAGACAAAAGGCGACTAATGATAAAGTTGATGATAGCCTATAGGCTATAGATCTATAGATCTATATCCAATCCCAACAAATTCAGTTTAATTCTACTACTTGACTATTTTGGTGACAATTATTTATCTATGATATGTCCCTGTTCTTAATACACTGTGGTACACAGTACTGTAGTACAGCAGACTCCGAAATTACGAGAGATCAATTTACTGATGGGTGTTTTGCGTATATTGAATAGCCTACATGGATGCTCTAATTATGAGATTTGTAATGTGTTGTTAAGCTATTGTATAGACAAAGGAACTGTTACAGTAGAAGTTTGTGGATTGTTTGGCATCGGGTTTTGAAGAGTATGCCAAGTCCTTGTTTTCAGTCATGTCATGATGCACCTCATGCACTTTACAGATTATTATACAGTGTAAATAGTTCTTACACTATACAGAATTAGATTCAACAAAAACTAACAATAAAAGCGTAGCCTACAGTGGCGTCGAAGAGTTTGCCTACGTAAACCAATACATTTACAGTTTAATTCCAAACCCCGCCCCACAATGTATTGCGCTTGCGTGGTGAGTCGCTCCCAACGCGTGGCTGAATGAAGGTGTGTATAGCTATAGTGTGCAGAAGGAGAGGAGGAATTTTCTAAGAAACTCAGGACCCTCAGACCACCGAAACAGCACGAGGGGCAAAAATACTCCATTGAGCAAACATGTCGTGGCTCTTTGGCTGGGGAAAAGGATCCGGTACTCCCCCGACGGACGACCAAACGGCGTCCACCCCGGCCGAAGGGGGTTCGGGGGGTTCGGGAGGAGATAAGCCGAAGGACAAATGGAGTAACTTCGACCCAACTGGACTTGAACGAGCAGCTAAGGCAGCAAGAGACCTTGATAAATCACGTAGGTATTGTTTTAATAATGATGTAGTAAGGACATCGATCTGTAGGCCTATAATACTTAAAGTTGCCAGGATTTTTGCACGGCTTATAGTTTAGGATCAGATGTTGCAACAGTTGCATATACTATGATCAGTCATTGTATAAAAAAGCATATTTAGACAATTAATCATGCGCTTTGCAACAATGCATCCGTGCATACGGTTTAGTTTATTACACACTATCCGTGTAAACTGAGGTTGACACTACAAAGACAGGTGTCATTTGAACCAGGCTCTTTTTGGGGGGCGTGTCGATAAAGAAGGGAACAAAGTGTCCCTGGTGGTAGTGAGAGTCGGCTGTAGTTCTGGTTCAGGGATCAGATCACAAGGCCTTGTGTGTTGAAATGTTCATGTGTGTCTCTGTTTGTGTTGCCCACACGGGGCAGTATATATTTAGCCAATGAACGTGTGTGGTGCTTGCATGGCACATACTGTCCTATATGTGTATGTGTACATCGTTATGCATAGGCCTACTGGCGAAGAACAAGGTTCAAAGGTCAACAACGTGAAATGATCCAATAGTGTTTCTCAAAGTAAAATACCCCATTGAGTGTGTATTCAGTTATGAATTTATGTGTATAGTGTGTTCATAATTTTATAAATTGTTGGAAATATGTAGAATATATGAAGTTAAGGACGGTCTTAACTGTGTTTCTACCTCAACTCTGTAGGCCATGCAAAAGAAGCACTGGATCTTGCTCGTATGCAAGAGCAGTCTGTACAGTTGGAACATCAGAGTAGAGTGAAGGTTGGTGGGATTCTTCCAAACATGTTTAAATCCTATGAACAACACCTTCAAACAAGTGTTCACCTCCAACCACATTCTATATCGCAAGACTCTAGAGTTTTCAGTGCCCATACTGATTCCGACCGGAAGGTTCCGTGTTAGAGTGGTCGGCTTTGGACTCAGAGATAATAAGAATTCTCTGTGAAAGTTCCACACATGCCCCACAGCCTCTGCCCTCCCTTGTGTAGGAGTATGAGGCTGCCTTGGAGCAACTGAAGGGGGAGCAGATACGCCTGCAGGGGGAAGAGAGGCGGAAAACCCTCAATGAAGAGACGAAACAAAACCAAGCGGTATGGAAGTTCTTGTGTTAACAGTCTGAACACCAGGTATCCTCTCTCTTTGTCTTTTTCTCTCTCTCGCGCTCTCTCTCTCTCTGTATGTTTATTTAGACCAGTTATTGAAATGTTATTTTATTGTGTTAAATGTCCTTCTGACATGTGTCAAATGCTCTACTGTTACCTCTAGAGGGCACAATACCAAGACAAACTTGCCAGACAGAGATATGATGATCAACTCAGGCAACAGGTAAGCACTTGTACATTTTTTCATTGTGGTAACATCCCTTTACTAATCCGCTTGCTGACTAAATTTGAACTTTGACCCAATGACCTGCAATTGCATGCTGGTAGTGGTAGTGCTCTAGTCTGTCAATCCGTATTGGATGTGTAATAGCCTACGTTTATCTGCAGCAAATCCTCAATGAGGAGAACTTGCGCAAACAAGAGGAGTCTGTCATGAAGCAGGAGGCCATGAGGAAAGGTGAGGTGAACAAAGATGGGCGATGACATCAGTCATTTTTCCTCACAACGTTGTCATAGCTCCCATCCAGATGATTCGTACTGTATGTACTGTGCTAATACTGCTGTCACCCTAAACCTGTGGTTCCCAACCCTGGTCCTCAGGGCACCCTGTCCTGCCTGTTTTAGATGTTTCCCTGCTCCAACACACCTGATTCAAATGAATGGGTCGTTATCCAGCTCTGCAGAAGCTTGCTTATAACCATTCATTTGAATCCTGTGTGTTGGAGCAGGGAAACATTCTAAAACAGGCAGGACAGGGGTGCCCTGAGGACCAGGGTTGGGAACCACTGCCCTACACATACCTATTCAGGAGTGCATGCTCACTTAATCTCTTTTTTCCGACCAGCCACCATTGAGCATGAGATGGACCTGCGGCACAAGAACGAGATGCTCCGCGTGGAGGCAGAGGCCCAAGCTCGCGCCAAGGTCGAGCGAGAGAACGCAGACCTGATCCGAGAACAGATCCGTCTGAAAGCAGCAGAACACAGACAGACGGTTCTGGAGTCCATAAAGTGAGCTTAATCATAAACAAGACGCTGGCTGTAAGATTTTGTCGTTAGCTGGATATCACTAGAATCGTAAGGCTAATCTTTTGCTATTTTGTTGGTCATATTGCAACTTATTTTCACAGTCTGTTTGGGGCGAGTACTCAATAATATAATCTTCATATAATTCTTGGAGGAAAGTGGATATTAAAATAGAAGCACTGATAGTTTGATAAACATCGGTCCATGCATTATGGAGTTGACAAGATCTGAGACGGGTTTCATTTGCACTAGCCTCTTCTTAGTGGGCATTTAAATAAAGTTAGAAAACTAAGTGTCCTTGGTGGTGCTGTTGGCTGGCTGTAGTTCTACTGGTTCAGGCATCTGATCACATGGCTGTCCTTGTTCATTTGAGATCATAATGGAAGCAGTGAGTGTGATAATTATGTTTTGTTCATGGCAGGACTGCAGGAGCAGTGTTTGGGGAAGGATTCATGGGCTTCGTATCCGACTGGGACAAACTCACCGCCACGGTAATAAGTTAATCCCTGTCTGCTCACACCTCACCTTGAAACATTTATTGGGACTCCCAAAGGTGTCAATAAAGTTAAGACAAAGACTTGAATATTTTATATTTTATTGTACATTTTACTTCATTCAAATTCCACTTAGTTATTGCTAGTTATGTACCCTTAGAAATAGTTATTGGTTAATAGTTAAATGTGTTTAATGTATGCACCTTCCTACCAAAGCAAATTCCTTGTCTGTGCAAACTTTCATGGCAAATAAAACACATTCAGATTTTGATTTGAAAAGGGAATATTCTTTTCTCTATTTTTCCTCACCAAGTACTCACTCATCAAGTTATACACGTGTTTTCTGAATCTCTGTGCAGGTGGCTGGCTTTACCCTGCTGGCAGTTGGCGTGTACTCTGCCAGGAACGCCACCGGAGTGGCTGGACGCTACATCGAGGCCCGTCTGGGAAAGCCCTCCCTAGTCAGAGAGACCTCCAGGATCACTGTTGGAGAGGCCATCAAGCACCCTATAAAGGTGAACTGTTTTACATTTTATTCATTTAACTGACGCTTTTATCCCAAGTTTTTAACTTCAAAAACGAATGTTTAGTACTCAAACGGCTTTATGTTGTCCACTGGACAAAGATTAAAAACCAAACCTAACCTTTGACTTGTCCTACATCAGACGACAAAGCGTCTAAGGAGCAGACCACAGGATGCCCTGGAGGGAGTGGTTCTCAGTGTGAGTACTGTTCCACATACAACCCATCTAAAAGCTGCAACGACAAAACAATGACGTCTTCTTAGAAAGGCTAAATCATAACATTTTTTAATCACTGTTGAGAAATCCATTTGCTGTTTTCATCCCCTTATCCACCATGAATGAATGAAAACCTTTATTGCCCCGAGGGGAATTTGCTCTGCACCAAGAGCGTGAAAACAGATACATTCAACACTGCAGACAGGACAGTACAGTGGAAATCACATAATTATTAAAAAGCACAAATAAAATAATACAATATCTCTTCTTGTCTGCTGTGTTCTGCTTGTCCCTTGCGTAGCCTTCTCTGGAGGAGCGCGTGAGAGACATTGCCATCGCCACTCGTAACACCAGGCAGAACAAGGGCCTGTACAGGAACATCCTGATGTACGGACCACCTGGGACAGGCAAGACACTCTTTGCCAAGGTATACCAATCCATTCTCAGTAACACGAGGGAGAACATAGTCCATGACCTACAGTAGAATTGGCCATTAAAGTAGAGTTGGACATGACAGTTAGGGAAGATGATGAGGGCCGTTGGATACATTTGCGGTATCATTATCGTCTGGAGTCAAAAGGAAGACATTGTGCTGTTCTGTTACTTCCTGACTCGATGATCTGTCACCCTGCAGAAACTGGCTCTCCATTCTGGGATGGACTTTGCCATCATGACAGGAGGAGACGTAGCTCCCATGGGCCGTGATGGGGTGACGGCCATGCACAAGGTCTTTGACTGGGCTGGAACAAGCAGGCGCGGGTAAGGATCCCTCTACTTTACTCAGCACTTCCCCTTTGTCGCAGGGTTCATAGGTTAAGGTTTAAGGAATAAGGTGGCTGAGCCGTTAGGGAATCAGGCTAGTAATCAGAAGGTTGCTGGTGCGATTCCTGGCCGTGCCAAATTATGTTGTGTCCTTGGGCAAGGCACTTCACCCTACTTGTCTCGGGGGGAATGTCCCTGTACTTACTGTAAGTCGCTCTGGATAAGAGCATGTGCTAAATTACTAAATGTAAGACACAGATGATAAATCTTAGATTTTGGTGTCATCTGGCGCTACCTGCTAAGAAACAGGTGAATACAAATGTTTTAAAGTAGATAATTGGTATGACTCCCATCTCTCAGCAGGATAACATGTGCCTCATTATTAGACTTTGTTCCGGAATGTCTCCTAGCAACTGCTATGATGTTAACGACAAATAACTCTCTTTCTCCTTCATCATCTTGATCATTGTAGCGTCCTGCTGTTCGTAGATGAAGCCGATGCATTCCTGCGTAAACGATCCACTGTGAGTTCAACGACAGTTGGCAGTTTGTATTTACAGCTAACAGTTAGCTAATTTGCTCATACATTATTTATTTGCTGTTTTATATTTCTGCTGCTTTAGGCTCAGCCTCAGTTGCAGGTTACATTATTATAATTGTGTTTTTTTGGGGGGGTTTCCAGGAGAAAATCAGCGAGGACCTCAGAGCCACCTTGAACGCATTCCTTTACCGCACCGGAGAACAGAGTAACAAGTTAGGAACAGCCCTCGTCTCTGTATTATTCAATATGCGCTGTCAAGCGTGAAAAGGTCATCGCTTTGACTGAGAAGGTCATTGACTGCCTTTTAAATAAACCTATTTTACCTCTCCAGGTTTATGCTGGTGTTGGCGAGTAACCAGCCGGAGCAGTTTGACTGGGCAATAAACGACCGGATTGATGAGATTGTAAACTTCGCCCTCCCTGGACTGGAGGAGAGGGAGAGACTGGTCCGTCTGTACTTTGACAAATTTGTACTGGGGCCAGCCACTGTAGGCAGACAGTGAGTATACTCCTGTGTTCTGAGGTCTGGAGTTCCTCTTTGTGCCTCCCTCTATTTGCGTGATTGTTAGGAGCCAAAATCTGAATTCTACAGAGGCTACTTTGATAATACAAGCTCCTTTAATGTGACTTGTTCAAAGTTGTGACTTGAAAGTCAAGAAATATCCCTGTTATACAGGTGTTAAACGAGACTTGTCAACAGGGGGTTGCAGTAAACAAACAGGGTGTGGATTGTTTTTGAACGCCAGTCTGATGCAGAGCTTGCCGTGTTTGATCTGCTCTACAGGAGGTTGAAGTTGGCCCAGTTTGATTACGGACAGAAGTGTTCTGACATTGCGGCGCGTGCAGTGGGCATGTCTGGACGTGAGATTTCCAAGCTGGGCGTGGCCTGGCAGGTAAGCTTACAAGACCTACGGCTTTTTTTTAATTAACCTTTGACTCTTAATAAAACACGTTCTGAAAGAAAATCTGTGTTTAAAAAAAAAATCTAGATACCACAAGGTAACTTCTCTTCCATCTCTTCTCCGTAAGGCTGCTGCATACTCTTCTGAAGACGGTGTCTTGACCGAAGCCATGATCGATTCTAGAGTCGAAGATGCCATCAAGCAGCATGCCCAGAAAATGGACTGGCTGCATATGGAAGGCGGTGGCGAAAGTAGAAAAACCGGCATCGTGATCCCCAAGGGAGAGGGCGCCATTGGCTTCACGGCGGTTCTGGAAGCCGCTCCGCTGGCCCAAGCGGCCGTCCCATTGGCCCAGGCTTCAGCCCCGCTCATCCAGGAAGTGCTCCCAGTCGTGGAGGCGATGATCTCCAGTGCCCAGGCAGCAGCGGCAGCTGAGCCGGCACAGGAGGTCCAGGCAGCAGCCATCATTGAAGAGGCAGCCGCCCTGGTTAGAGAAGCTGCTGCTCCTGCTGTGGCCGAGGCCGCGGCTCCGGCTGAGGTGGTCGAGACCGTCGCGGAGACGGGGTCTGCTGCCCCGTTGGTCCAGGAGTTGGAGGCCGTCAAGATGGTGCAAGAGGAGCCTGCGGCTGCATCTGCTGTCCAGGAGGCTGTGGTGCCTGAAGTGAAGCTGGTGGAGGTGGATGTGACGGCGGAGGTCAGGGAGGCTGAAACACTGGTAGATGCGGCCCCCATCATCAAAGTTGATGCTGCCCAGGAGATGGAGGCCACAGCAGTAACCAAGGAAGCTGATGCCGTTGTCGCTGAGGCTGAGCCAATAGCAACTGAGGTTGCAAAGGAGGCTGAGCCAATAGCAGCTGAGGTTGCGAAGGAGGCTGAGCCAATAGTAGCTGAGGCCGCAAAGGAGGCTGAGCCAGTAGTAGCTGAGGTCGTAAAAGAGGCTGAGCCAATAGCAGCTGAGGTTGCAAAGGAGGCTGACCCAATAGCAGCTGAGGTTGCAAAGGAGGCTGAGCCAATAGCAGCTGAGGTTGCAAAGGAGGCTGAGCCAATAGTAGCTGAAGCCGCAAAGGAGGCTGAGCCAATAGCAGCTGAGGTCGTAAAGGAGGCTGTGCCAATAGCAGCTGAGGTCGCAAAGGAGGCTGAGCCAATAGTAGCTGAGGCCGCAAAGGAGGCTGAGCCAATAGCAGCTGAGGTCGTAAAGGAGGCTGAGCCAATAGCAGCTGAGGTCGCAAAGGAGGCTGAGCCAATAGCAGCTGAGGTTGCAAAGGAGTCTGAGCCAATAGTAGCTGAGGTTGTAAAAGAGGCTGAGCCAATAGTTGCTGAGGCCGCAAAGGAGGCTGAGCCAATAGCGGCTGAAGCAGCAAAGGAGGCTGAGCCAATAGTAGCTGAGGTTGCAAAGGAGGCTAAGCCAATAGTGGCTGAGGTTGCAAAGGAGGCTGAGCCAATAGTGGCTGAGGCAGCAAAGGAGGCAGAGCCAATAGCGGCTGAGGTTGTAAAGGAGGCTGAGCCAATATCAACTGAGGTTGTAAAGGAGGCTGAGCCAATAGCATCTGAGGTTGTAAAAGAGGCTGAGCCAATAGCAGCTGAGGTTGCAAAGGAGGCTGAGCCAATAACAGCTGAGGTTGTAAAAGAAGCCCCTGTTGCTAAAGAGTCAGAAGCCCCCATAACCCCGGAGACAGACGCCACAGCAGCCCCCGTAACCCCGGAGACAGAGGCCGCAGCGGCCCCCGTAACCCCGGAGACAGAGGCCACTGCTTCTAAGGTTGACACGGAAACTGTCGTTGCCAAGGACTCTGAGGCTACTCAAACTACAGCCACCAAGGACCCTGTTGCCACAGCAACTCCTGCCTCTCAGGAGGCAGACAGCAGCAAAGCTGACAAATCTGCTGCTAAAGATGAGGGTGGGGATGACCCAGACAAACCAAAAGATCCCCCGAAGAAATGGTTTAAATGGTGAAACCGATGAAGCTATGGGTCAGGAAGAAAGAAAATGAATTAAGAATCAAGAAGATGTACTGTTTTGATGGATTGTCTGTCATTGTGATTAAAGGGCTTTTGATGTTGGTATCAGCCTGTTCCTTATTGCACTTGTATTAAAGTTGGGGCAAAAAAAATATGCTAATGGTTTTGGAGGCCTCAAGGAAAAAAAGGAGAGCTTGACCTTCAGGGCTGCTTAAGTGCATATAGCTCTCTCATGTCAAACGATCGCGGCTATCTTTACATACCAACATATAATTTGACCCATTATATACATAGCTTGCCTCTAAAATGGACAATTTCCCCGCCAGTTAAAGATGAATACCATATCATGAGTCCTGTTCTGAGATTACCCTCTCACAATGTCTAACAAGCCTACACACACTGATGTTGAGGGAACGACACATTCAAACGTTAGGGGTCACTGTTGTGCTTCAATGGCACTTTTAATAAAACAGACATTTCATCCTCACAACAGCAATGTCTGGACAAAGAGGGGGAGGGGGGACAGAGCGAGGGTTCCCTCTACTGATAGGCTGGTTGCTTCTGATAAGGATGAGGTTATTGGATCTAGCTAATCGGGAAGTGCTATTGGACATGATTTTGGGAAGACGAGGGAAGCACTGAATGGTCTCTGTCTTATCTTGGCTGGCATCAATTTTTCCTCTCATTTCTCATAAAACTATATTATAACACAGCACAGAGAACCCAGACCTCAAGCATAGGCTCCCCTCCCCCTCAAATATATACAAGTAAAATGAATACATTCATTTAATTCACTAAGTAACAAAGCTAATTAATCTGTGTTTTTTTTTGTCGCAGAAATCACACGGTTCATTTCCAGTCATCTGACTTAACGTTCTGTTTTTCTCCATACAGTCCATCAGGTTTACTCTTGACACACAATCCCCCCCCCCTTCCTCACACCCTTTAAAGTTCCACACCCATATATTTATAACTATTTACAGAAGCAGCAACCTATTCATCCAATCACAAAAAGCCCCCTTTCTAACAAGTCAAATACACTCCAACCCAAACAGAAAAAAAGATATAATCATGGCACCCGATTCTCTCCACCCATTTCATACACTGTTACCCTGTTCTAAAAGAGCATGCCAAGTTTCAACAATGAACACATAAAATGTCTATACAGAAAACACCCTTAAAAAGTTTTTTTTTCCCCTCCATCAATAGTGGACATAAGACAATATTTCAGTGGCAACTATCATGTTCTTCTTTCTCTGCTTGAGTTGTGGGGTCGGTTGTTTCGTCAGTCAGGTCGTCGTAAGAAAGTTCCGTCTTGGGGTGGGGGGGGTGGAGGGGGTGTGTTATGAACAGTGACAGGGCAGTTTTCAAGGGTCTCTGAGGCAGCAGTTGGCCATGGGGCAGTTTGGGGTAAGGAGTGGGGGAGGAGGAGATGGTTGGGGGTCTTGTTTAAAAGTCAGAGGTGGCGGGGGCTGGGGTGGCCGTTGTGGTAGAGCTTCTGCTTGATGTGGACCATGTTACCGCTGGAGTCTTCCAACTGTCTGAGCTGGGCACGGCGACGAAGGTCTCGAAGGTTGCAGAACTGGGGCAGCCACGACCAGGAAGGGGTGTCTGGGAGAGTGGAGAGTGAGTTAAGAGAGGGGGAGAGTAGACGGGGGAGAGTGGAGAGAGTAGACAGAGAAGGGGGAGACAGGGGGGAGAGTGGAGAGACAAGACAGAAGGGGGAGACAGGGGGAGAGTGGGAAGGGTCAATGAGATCAGTGAGGCAAAGTTACCAAAACATCAACAATATTTATTGCCTGAATCTCTATTGACTAGTTATAGATGACAGTAGAAAAAAACCACAATGCTGTATTTACAACTATTACGCCTAATACATACATTTTGGGTGTGTAATACAGAGTTTTGTAATTTAATATGTTGTGGGAGTTTGCCACTTAGGTTGTTTCTCTGTATCACAAAATTCCTGCCAAATCTGTGAAGTGAGAAAAGTGAGTAAAACACAACAGTAAATGGAGTGGAAGCTTCTGGACAGGGGCATTACGCTATTGGATGAGCTGAGAATCAATCTATTAGAGTGCATTCAATGCCCAAGTAAACTTCAGACCTATACTACTCTGTAATAAATGTCCTTTGTTGATGCTCTATCTTTGAATTGATCATGTTTGTTGTACACTATACGGTAATTTACCTGTGCATGCGGTTGTTATGTAGATCAGGTTTTTAATTAAAATAGGCTCATCTCAATTGGACTAACCTGGTGAAATAAAGGTTGGATCTATATAAAATATATAACCATAAACATATAATGATAATAAAACCATATGCATGTGTGACACAGTGAATAACACAGTGACAAAACCTTGATCATTCCAACCACTCAGACCATACCAGCCTGTGTAGTGCTTCTTCCAAACTGTAATTTCCATTCAAATCTTAAAAACAGGAACTGAAACTAAATGATCCAGATTTTCTCCCTCGAGACATGTGTGTGTGCGACGCAGTGTGGGTTTGAATAGAAGTGCAGGGATTTGTCTGTGTCAGACGTGTGGAACGTAGCTGGCAAAGCAAGGGCCACTGAGACAGCAAGGGGAGGAGGGAGGGTCCCAGACTGCACACCCACTAGCAAATGGCCCCGCTAGAGGTTGGAGGGGGAGGGAGGACTGGGGGAGGAGGCAGGTGGCGGGGAGGGAGGGAGTCAGGGGGAGGGAGGGGGGAATTATTTATAGCTGTGAATGGGTATGCAATCCACAAGGACTGTTCTGAAGGGTATCCAAAGGAAAAGAGAAAACGAGACAGGTTCCTCTTCTCATTTGAATAAAAGGATGGAAAGATGGAGATGGAGTCAGGAGAAAAATTAAAATGGTAATGTAATGCGGAAAGTGGGGTAAGGGCATAAATGTAAAGGTCTTTTGTGGAGGCAGGAAGGAAGAAATGGTTATGCCAAGTCATCATTTTACCCCTTTTTTGTTATCTCTTTGTTTTTCTATTTTGTTATATGAAATGTATTTCCAAAAGAAGACATGGGTGCCAGAAGAAAAATACATTAGATATTCATGGCAATATACAAAAAGAAAAACGACCACATCTTCACCACTGAGAGGCTGTGTAAAGAAAATAGATTGGGGAGTAGATTCAATAACTGAATGGAGAGGGGAAGAAGCTTGGGCTGTAGATTTTATTTTTAGAATTATAAAAAGAAAAAAAGAATCAATGTGCACCTCAATGCTGTGTGTGTATGTGTGTGTGTGTATATGTGTGTATGTAAGCGAACATGTTTCTCCCCTCGCCCGCCATTCCAGCTGCTCCCTCTCATTCTATTTATAGCTACCGAGGAGAGAGAATGTGTGTGTGTGTGTGTGTGTGAGAGAGAGAGAAAGAGAGAGAGGGAGAGAGAGAGTGAGAGAATGAGAGAGAGGGAGGGAGAGAGCATAGGTGGGGGTGGGGATGTGACAGTATCTCCAACACCACCCCCACCCACGTCTCGCTCCGTCAGCCTCACCTTCACTCCCCATCTCAGGCAGGCTAAACGACTCTGACCCGCCATCAACGTCACAGCCAAACACACCATCAGAGGGGCATTCCCTGCATTCTCTAGGATTCCAGTGCTTAGAAACAGCTATAACCATCACTCAACACCTAGAGGTAATGCATATGGATGTAGGCTTTCAACTGGTAATTTTGTTTTCTGGATGTGTGGTACGTAATATGCTGACGCCTCAGCAGAGATGGTGTATTGACTCACTGCTGCACTGCTATACTGTATGTTTGCGTGTACATACTGTCAATACAAGGGCTGACATCAGAGATATTTTTGTATGGTTGAAATTTAAGCTCCATGCTCTCTATTCAGTGCTGACTTAGAAACAACATAAATGGAACACATGTCCAAAATATATAGCATCAATCTTTTTCACTGTAAAGTAAAAGGAGCTCTCTTCAAATCACCCCACCCCCCGCCATTGTGTGGTGATTTTAATGGAAGTAATTGGTTATTAATATAACTTGACACCTACTAGAGAGATGCACTTAGCTGTGGGGAACATTTTAAGGAGCTCCTCTGGGCTGCCAGAACATATAGGTCATAGACTCTATATGACATAGAGCCTACGACAACTAAAGGTACTATATGGAACCCTTGTCAGGCCTGAAAGATCTGGAACTCTTCACAGTTCAGGAATTAGTCTAGTGTTCTAAATTCTAAAATGGTTCAAGAAAGAGCAGCTTTTTTTTTTTTTTTTTAATAGCTCCCAGCAAAATCCAAAGTTATAGGTCTTATTTTAGACAAAGAGGTACACAAGAGAAAACTGATGTTTATGGAATATTCAAACACATACATAAGGGTAAAATACTGGAGAAGATGAATAGGATTATTCTTATATTCTTTCACACTGGCACGATCCTGGTCATCGATGCGTATCTTTACAATGTACAGAAATATATACCTGTCCTGGCGAATGTTTTACGGAAACCATTTCGGAGTTTCTCAATATTCTATATTTCGCCTACGTGGTTGCACAGTTATCGATGTGTCCTGCACTATGTCTCTCACTGGTTCAGTAATTCCATTCTGAAACCTTAGCACAACTGCCAAGTCTACTCTGCGATACAGCGGGCATCCTCTGCATTGAAACATTTCTCTTTGTAATATAAACAGGGGCCCAACCGCTTTATCAATACAACATTGTCTTTGGGGTGGGTGGCAGGAGGAGGAGAAGGGGGGTGGGGGAACGTGGCGGTTCCTTTTTCTTACACCTTTCCATAAATGTTACTTGGTAGTGGAATTATCACTGTACTGTACCACACATAGTACAGCTGTTTATCGAACCAGAGCACCACCATGCTAGTGAGCTGGTTGACTCACCATAGTAACGGCTGGCCCTCCAGGCCCTGACGGCACAGTGCAGCACCCCATCCAGCCACAGCAGGAGCCAGCTGATGCAGAACCCCAGCAGCAGGCCCAGCATCAAGTCCATCTCCTGCTTGGTCACACTGTCACTGACGAAGTAGTTCTCAGACGAGTCCACCAGAGAGTGGTCGCCATCGTACGGGATCACGTAGTGGACGTGGTGCCTGTGGAAAGATGGTGGAAGGGTTTCGGTTGCTGTTATTGGAAATTTAAAAGAATAATGGATGGAAAATCATGTGTATTTTCTGTTGTTGTTGTTGTTGTTTGATGAAAGCACATTTCCAGAGGTGATAGTGAGAGGGGAGAGAGACAAAGATGAATAAGGAATATGTAATGTATTGGAGAAAGGATGTGGAGTTATGAACTATCAAGTGATTGTTCAAGTGACAGTGACTTCAACAGAACACAATGTGCGTGTGGGGAACTGTGGATTTTACAGTGTTGGTGTCGACTAGCGAAAACTGCAATCTTTTGCTTCTCCACACTGAACCCAGAGACTTTCTCAAACAGCAGTTTCAAGCAATATTACTACCAAAACTGGAACCAGGATCTGCCGGAATCCCCTTCACACACTCATAATCCTCATCCAATTACTGAAATTCCGTCATTCCGTCATTGATACGTACTGACCACCATTCACAATCAATCTGACGCCAGGGACACTTGTTCCTCTAAACAGCGAACAACAGGACCGTACCCCATCCGGTGATTGGAAGTCCGAGCCCCACAGAGTCCCGTCATAGAGCAGTAGAGGGGCCTCCCGGCTCCCATGCAGTCTCTGCTGCCAAATGAAATGACAGTGGACGTGTCCTCAAGCCTGACTAGGTGTGCACCCGCCAACGCGATGACGCCTCAAAACCTCACGTTCAAAAGGTAGACTCAGCATTCAAGCTCAGGTGCTCTCTCCCTTTTCATCTTGTCTATTCCGCTTAACATTCACCCTCAAAGTGTAAACATCTTACGTAAAACTCTTACTTAGGAGCATTTTCCAGGTCAGTGAAAGACATTCATTTGACAGTGAATACCCTGGACTACAAGTATAGTTTGTAGTAAACAGACAGTTACAATATCAGTATGGTTCAGAAATTAACGTTTTTTATGCCCATAGATATCAATGAAACGTGTTTGTGTTACCCCAAAATATTGTATTAAATGTGAGGAAGGGAATTAGATGACCATATACATGCATGGTCATCTAACTTCTGATGGTGGCAAGAATACCAGCCCCGACAGAAAAATATACAGTCACACACAATGCAGGCACAGAGGCATTGAAAAGGCATTGAAAAAAGTATTACTCTACAAATCACATCTCCAACCTTGGCCTGTCCATGGTACATAATAGCCAAGATACATACCCTGCAAAAAGCCTCCAAAAGTGTTGGAGTGTTTGAGAGCTGCCTCCCAAAAAGCTTTTCCTAGATTATCCCTCAATGACAATGCTAATCTCACAAATACCTGATGACCCATATCTGGATGTCAGACTGAACCTGGCCACAACACAAAATGGCATTACTCTAACACCATGACAGATAGGTAAATGCCTGTTTACAGATAATTTAGTGAATCAATAAGCCAAATGCTATGTACATTGACCACAGACCGACCTTTGCATATAGCCTTATATGGGATATGATATATAGACAACTAGGACCTTCAACTGCTGGCCTGAGCAGACAATTCATACCTTAATAACCTAATAACAGTTAAAGCTGTGTGCGTATTCACTGCATCACAGGCTCTTCCCAAACCTGGCAGGACACTGTTGCCATACCCTTAATCAAGATAGGACACTTCACTTAAAAATACAAACAAGATGAAAGACACAAAGGCACCCCACTCCATGACTAAGATCTCTGTCCTGATTTGAAGCTTTAAATCAATCTCCGGATTTAGTATAAATTATGCTTTGTTTGTTTATTGTTTATACTACTGTTTATAGTAGGCCTAAATAATTGGTGGTTTTGATAAACACCAGATAATTACAACTTGATGTATGCTTGGGCTGTCCAAACATAAGAGAAGTCATTTTTTCAAGCATGTATCAGGTTGAATTTCCCGTCCTCATAATCAGTTGGTAATTGGCTAATAACTATTGGCTTCATATTACAGTTCTGTCAGATAAGAAAAACTAAAAACGTACTTGATGCTCAGAAGCCTATCAACTGTGTGAGCTACAAGCGTTCAAAAGGATCCCTTATTTATCATAATTCATTACATATTTATGGCTCCAGCACACCTTCGTATGCAGTAAAACGGAATCACTGCTAGCCTACATTGAGACCGTCAAACACTGCATCGTAAACAAGTCTTATACCGTGAGACACAACCCACGGATAAAATCACATTCGACATCAATTAGTGAGTATTTCACGGGATTAAGCATTGAGTAGGGTATGTTACATTTAAGAGCTTGTGAGAATGGCTCATCGACAGAAATCATTCTAGAGGCCTATTGAGCAATTATAATTTGACAGAGAGAATCCCAGCGTTTTTCACGCTGCCCCTTCGTATGAAATGTGTCACACATTATTTTCTAACCAATTATTGTGTGCTGTTGGGTTTTTACCTTCCACAGTTGCAATGACAGACTCGGTCCTCTCCTCGTAGATGCGGTAAGATGTAGTTGTGAAAGCGATCCAGTAGTGCGTTCATGTCCATTAAACAGGCTATTGCCTGCAAAGAACCATTCGAGTCAACTGGGACATGACAAGCACTATTTCCAACATAGCATCATTATGACCTGGCATGGCAGTCAGTTTCAATGGAAACAGAAAAAGCTACTGGAAATCCAGTAGAATTATTTGGAAAACACTCTTCCTCCTAAATGGACTGGATATTACTTATTTATGATAGTCCTGGTTAATTATAGGTAGGCTAGCCCACTTTAAAAAGGCCAACGATCTGTGTCTTATACAGAAATGTGTTTATTTATCCGAGGCCTAAGTCCTAAGTTTTAAACCGATGTGGTGCTCAGTGAGATAATTCATGATGTTGTTGAAATAAAATAAACATCTTACCATAACAACTGAAGCACCAAGAATCATAAAAATCATGGTGGTTGTGATCATATGCATCAAAACTTCCAAACTCTCCGCTGTGCTCGAGACTCCTCTACCCGCGGCACTGCAAACGCTCCGGCTGGGCTCTAGGCACTCTGTCCCGGGAGGAGACGCTCATTGAGGCGCCCTGACTACACCTGACTCTCCGTCCCTTGAAACTCGCCAGATTGGTGTGCAATGAAACGGCGTAGCTGCAGGAGCTGAGCCGGCCCGGTGTCCTCCTTCCCCCCCACCCGTTTGACACAAGCACTCACTAGCCTTCACTCTATTCTCCTCTTACAGCAACGTGTCGATTCAATGTTGCGGACCGGGTCGTGAATAGTTGCGCGTTGCGTAGCGCCGGGTTTGGCTGAACGAAGGTGCTGGTATAGAGGCTTTCCAGGCACCCTGATAACCAATACAACAGCGCTCAACGCTACGATCCCATTCAGAAAAATTCAGCAAACGTGAAAAAGGGTTAGCCGGTCGTTGAACAGGGATATCCTCCAGGATTATGGCCCCCTCAAGACAGCACGTTATTCCCGCCGTACAATTAGTTAATTGACGAGTTATCGATAAATAGGACCCTCCATCGATGAACACTCAATTGCTCTTGCCTATAGTCTAGATATTTCAAATAATTGCAATAGTACGTTTCTTAGTAGTCCTTGTCCTCTTTGTACACAGAAATGGCTTGGTAACATCGATCAAACTAAATCGAGACATAGAACCAGTCGGAACTGGACCCACCCTACCCTCAGTCCAGTTGAGATCAGGCAACGGCAACTGCATCAACGCCCGGAGACAGACATGCATGATTATCCCATCTTGTCTTATCGCAACCAGAAGCATCCACCGCCACCATCCCTTTGCGCGCGCGTGTGTGTGTATGTGTGTGTGTGTATTTGTGGGCGTGAGATATCCTACGGAGAGAAGATGAAAACAGAAAATATGTTCATCTCATTTCTCTGATGCAAACATTCAGATCCAGTCGACCGGATAATTCCAATTACGTTTGCAGCGGTTTACTTTCTATACTTTTTTCTCCAGGCGTTAGACGTTTAAATCACCATCGCCACATACCCTTTCTCTCTCTCTCTCTCTCTCTCTCTCTCTCTCTCTCTCACACACACTCTCTCTCTCTCTCTCTCTTTTTTTTCTCTGTGTGTCTTTCTCTCTAGACGTTGCAGTTAATTTTCTGATTCTGCGCCATTTCGCCGGGCTGTGTTCATATTCACACAAGCTTGCCAATTTAGCTTTCTAATTCCTAACCTAGTCGTGATCATATAAAAATCATATAAGTCAAAACAATTCTTACATGTTCTGGCACATAGCCTACTTCATTCTCAAGCTCGGTCACTTATCTCCAGGAGCTCTGTCCATCTAGAACAAACTGAGATGTTCATGTTGAACATTATCCCAGGGTAAATGTCAAAAAGTAGGCTATATCCCAAACGTCTCAATCCTTCAAAACACTTTGGCGTGATCCAAAATCAACACACTGCAAGAAAACTTGTGTTAAAGGAACGATGTATTAACAACCTATGTTTTTTCCCTATAGGTTAGGCTCGAGGTTGGCATCCAGGCACGCGGGCCCACTCACAGTTCAGGACCTTGGACAGTAGCCACCCGGGCGATAGTCGATTGGCCAAAGCCGATCTACAGAAACCAATGGATATCTTCCTCCTTGTGGATTGGAACAAATTGGTTAAAAGAGCGGGCAACTTTGCATCTTTGGTATAGCACACAGTTCGGTCTGTCTGAAAAGATTCATATGAAAAATAAACCTTGTTTTTTTTATTTTATTTTAATTTAGCACTCTGCAATATTTCCATGTGCCAGAACAAATACATAATATACAGACTCAGACATCATGTTGACCTGATTTTGTTCCGTTTGTAGCCACTGAAACTGGAATGACATTTCACTTAGATTCTGTCTTCCTGTAGTTTTTTATTCTCATCCTGTTACTGTTGCATTTTTAAGTCCCGGGGCTGTTTCTTTACTCACTGTGGTGCTGGTGTGCAACTCTCTCTCTTTCTCACTCTTTCTCTCTCTCTCTCTCTCTCTCTCTCTCTTCTACCCACTCCTCCCCCACACACATTCTCTCCAACGACATGTTGTCATAAGGAGGATTGGTGAAAAGGATGGAACAGATTTTTGGAGAGAAGAGGAGAGTGGAGGAAAAGAGAAAAGAGAGTGATGATGGGGGCCTGTTTTCCTTCAAAACACATAACTCACCTCCCACCTTATCCTGAGTCATACACTGAAACACACAGCTTTGCAACATGAATATGACTCAAAGCTTGATTTTTGACTGCCAGGCGTCAGCTAATACTTCACTTTTTTATTGAGTTGATATTGCAAATCCAGACTACCTTTTTACTACTTATGTTAACTTATTAGCTTTATCTCAACTTAAATTGAAGATATTTAGAAGAGGCTTCTGGCTTCCTACTTTAGCTCTTTTTTATCCATGTAGTCTTTAAAAGCAGGGCTAGGCACATACAGCCGAAGAGAGATTGGATTGTAACATTGAAAATATTGTCCAAAATTGTCGGACAAAACCTTATCTGTAGCCTATTCAAACATTTTTATCATAATTATTATTGTATCATAATTTACATTTCGGATGTCAGTTCTCTCTAGCTTCGCCATTAATAGTAATTTAGCTATTGTGGACAGACATTTATCAGCAAACAAACTGGATGATGACACAACATTTGGTCCACTCAACGTACCGTACTTTCATTACGAATCCGGAAGAATTTTTGGGGAAAGGATTGTAAACAAAACTCACGAGTCCGTACTTGATTAGCTTTAAGTAAAATATTCTAAGGTCTTAGTCGATTGTCGACATATCCAACAAACTGTGGAATGTGAGTAGTTTGATGAACTTGCTAGCTATATACTTTTTTTATTATAATAAAGAATGACTTGGCGTGTTGTGTTACGGTTAACAGTGGTTTCGCTGTTTCTGCCAGTTAGCTACAGTAGCTGTTAACTTTAGAGCTAACTTAGCCGCCCTAGCACGGTCACTAACTAACCGCATTTATCAACGAAACATGTAAAATGGCACTGTGCCGGTCACATTTCGTTCGTTGTTCGGCAGCTATGTTGCAGTTCTGTTGGTTGATCTGATGTAATTTAACTTGCATTTTTAGCTAAATCTATAGCCAACCAGTTAATGCAGCGCTCGCTAGGCTACGTCGTTACTACTACCGTACTAGAGTCTAGATCAATACCGCATGTAAAATAACACGCCAGCTGCATGCTAACCAAAAACATGCATAATGACAGCTAATGACAGCCTGTAGTTTGTTGGATAAGTCATAAACATAGTTGTAGTAGTACTCTGTTGTGAACTAGTCCTCGTCTGGCTGTGTGTTAGTACAGTGTCACGATTCTCTTCAAACAAATGTCTAATTACTATCAAATCTATCTTCCAACCAGGTTTTGATCTTTAAGGAACTCAGTGGTCTCCATGCATCAGTGATTAGGAGACCTGTATCTGTAGCACTGTGCCAGCATAGGTATTCACATCTGTGGAGACAGCAGTAAGCATGTCCAGGAAGCAAACAGGAAAACCTGTGCGCGGCAACAGGAAGGGTGACGCGGAGCGGAAACGGGATGAGCGCGCCGCCCGGCGTGCCATAGCCAAGGACCGCAAGAACCGCCCTCAGGACGGTGCCGACGACGGTGAGGAGTTTGTCAGCTTCTCCAATCAGCTCCAAGCTCTGGGGCTCAAGCTGAGAGAGGTTCCTGGAGATGGGTAAGACGATACAACAGCCTCTTCACCCTGTGGTTTATTCCTCAGTCAGGTATTGTACGTGTAGCCAACTACAAGTCTCTCTGCTCTGCTCTCTGTAGGAACTGCCTGTTCAGAGCCCTTGGGGACCAGCTGGAGGGACACTCTCGAGGACACCTCCGTCTGCGTCAGGAGACTGTGCAGTACATGATGTCACACCGTCACGACTTTGAGCCCTTCGTAGAGGATGACATGCCATTTGCTCAGCATTGTAAGAAAAATGACCTCAGCTAAACCAATTTGTTCCTGGAAGAAACTATAATCTCCTGTAATGCGTGGGAAAGAAAGTAAGGTCAGATTGTATTTTGCGTGTGTGCGTGTAATTGTAATCATGATAGAGTTAAAACCTAGTGGATTCAATACGGCAGGGTAAAAAGACAATAACAATGTCATGTAGAAAGTGTTGAGTCACTCAAAACCATTCTATTCATTATTCTGTCACTTTCATTTTCACCCAGTATCCAACCTCTCCCAACCCGGTACTTTTGCTGGCAATGATGCCATTGTGGCTTTCGCCCGCAGCCAACAGCTGAAAGTAGTCATCCATCAGCTGAATACTCCACTGTGGGAGGTAGGAAACAATAGCTGTATCCACCCTATAAGATTAATTCTATGGCCAGAGGCATATATTCATTGTCCAAAGACATAAAGACAAGTGTTGGTAACCTTGAAACACACATAGAATCTCTTAATGACGCTTTGAAACACGGTAATGTTCAACTTAAACATTTTTACAGATGCTGTATGGTTCAGATGTTATGTGTAGTGCAATACAGATGCCTGTAGTGATACTTCTGATCTCTTACCAATTCAGATAAATGGTGTGGAGAAGCAGGTTTGTAGAGAGCTTCACATTGCCTATCGTTACGGCGACCATTACGACAGCGTGCGACCCATTGGTGACAACTCTGAGAGCCCTGCTCTACTGCGCATTGAGGTAGGCCCTAGAGTAAGAAAGTCCTGCCTTGTGTTGTGGCCTGGAAGTATATATATGAGCAATGGTAATTAAATATGTGTGAATAATAAAACTAATATATAAATACAAAATAAAAACTGCCATTGTGACAACAAACTTTCACTGAGGCACCATTAGAAATCATTATGCTGACAGTTTGGTTTAAGAAATCAAACTACATGTCCCAGGTGTAGTTTGTAGTTAATTCTCTGATTGTAGTTCTTTTTAACACTTATATGACACAAAACTAGATACCCCTTTGATATACTAGTAATTCCCTTTTTGTCAAGTAAAAGGCTCTGTGAAGGGGGATTTCAGCACGTGTTCATTGAATTAGAAAAATCCCAATCCTGAAAAATATAATATCTTTTAATATTTCACTTTCAGAACCTCCAGAAAGCCATAGGGCATCAGCGTGAGTTTGGGGGCGGTCAGACAGACGGGGGGAAGTCCCCCTCGCCCAGCCCCTCTGAAGAGGACAGTGTTATCCTGAGCTCCCTCAAGAACAGGGGGATGTATTGTAAGGAACCTTCCTATGAGATAGATCTTACTGTCAAGAGACCACACCCCTCGCAATCGAGAAATTGCAGTCAATCCGGTGTGTAAATTATTTATTTCTCTGCACCGTATCGTTAAGGTGAGGAGGAGAATCTGTTCCAGCTGAGTGCTGCCACCATTAATGCAGAGTGGCTGATGGATGCTGAGCTACCAGCTCCGTCCTGCCAAGCCCAGTGTGCCTCAGGATTTTGCTCTGCCTGTCAGGGTGAACCAACAGAGTGTAGTGACCACAAGAAACCACCAGAGGGAAGCAAATCCCACAAACCCAAGGTATGGCTCGTCCACACACTGCATTCCCTCCCAGCACTACCAAACAGTGACAGGAAGAGATGCATCAACACCTTGTTTGGTCTTCTCTAGTCTGGCATTCCCTACTTAAGTGTTCAATCCTCTCAGGTGTCCAACAAGCAACGTAAAGAGCAGCAGCGCGTAGAGAAGAAGAAGAAGCAGGAGGAAAGACATCGTCAGAAGGTCCTCCAGAGCAAAGGAGCACCAGACCAGAATCAGAACCTGCCAGAACCGGTTACTCTAGTACCCGCTCTCAACACACTCAGTATATAAAATAGAACAGAATGGCCTAACAAAACTAGAAGTGCGATGGATTATGGCAATGTTTTGCACATTCAATCAACTTCAATCATATTGGATGACGTTTTCAACCAGCATTTTTTTGCTAATGTACAGTGCCTGAGATACGTGTGTGTGTGTGTGTGTGTGGGCGCGCGTGCATGTGCAAGTAGAAGTTGATATGTATTTGTGTTCGTCAGCAATCGTGTGCTTAGGGTTTGTTTGCTACTTGGTTGGGCTCTTCATAAGACACACTGTCTACACTCTTCTGATGCTGGTGAATGAGGAAAGATTTTCACAAATGACCATACAGTGTATCATGGGCTTCTCTGTCTCCTTCTGAATTGAGTTTTTCTCTGTTTCTAGCCAAAGAGAAAGCAAAAAAAAAAAGACATGTTAATTAATGATTGTTATGCATTCTGTCTGATATGGTGTGGAATGCTGCAATAAATCTCAATCTTTAGTTATTAGAGTTGATGTGTTGTTATTAATGGTTTTTATTTACTTTTTTATTAAATGATTAAGGGTGGGAGGTTTAATGCAAACAGACATCAGCCTACTGTGAGGCCAAAAACACTTATCAGTGTACATGCTCATCATACAGGTTGACAAGTTCAGTGTTTACTATAGAGAGATTTAGTCAAAACAGTTTGGTAGTATATTGGTCCATTAAAACACCATTGTTTGAAAGTTTTGATGTGCTGGATTTCTGTACTTTCCTCACAAATGGATTCTATGATGACATCCGAGCAGATAGTAATGCACAACTGTTTCGCAAACTATTATAGATTTGTACTGCGATCTGAACAGACTTCTACAAGCAGGATACTCTTCTGAATCTGTAAGAATAATTTTTTATGTTGTCTTGTTATTTACATGTTTATTTATATTGAGCTTGATTATTGAAAACACATTTTTGATCCTTGACCCTCGATTTTTGTCAACACATTTTCGTGTTTTTCAATTACTGGAAAATACCAGCAAAATATATATATATTTTTTAAACCGTTCATTGACATGCTATTACGAAAAACATGTAGGGAAGACGTGGAAAAGTGGCCCTTAGTTAGGCATGTCTTAAATTTCGGTTTCACAGCTATCTAGTGCCATGTCTTGTTACAATTTGTGTGTGCTGACCCTTCCAAACATGAAAGTGAAACATTTACAGCATTATTCATCAGCCAATTGAACAACTGGCACACTTAACTTTTAAAAAGTACTCCTACATGGAAAAAGACCACCAATAAAGTTTTATGAATGGGTTGATGATTTTCACAAATTTTCACATGAGATATAAGAAAAAAAAGAAAAAGACAAAAAAGTTGGATGTATAGTACATTGCTTTCATAGGCATGTCCAACTGACTAAATTGTGTGAACATCATTTTAATTTGTAAGACCATCATAATCCAATAGTGTATTATTACCAAAACATACATGTCAACTAATTTGCATAGAATATCAAGAAATCTATAGTTAAATAAAATCAAGTTCAGAATACTAAATTCAGTGCAACCTTTAAATGACCAATTTTCTAAAATTGTCTGAAGAGGGCAGTAGAGACCACTTAAAAATCTTTGCTTCCAGACCCCATATTGTTAAGACAACATCACTGAAAAATTGTAATGAACTGTGTCTGTTAACCTTTCTGTTTAATGTTTCTTTATATCAGAAAACATAGACTGTACAAATATTCAGTAAATAGCAGTTTTTATCTTAAAATCTCTCAAACGCAGTCTGTGTGCAAGCACGTGAAGGCATGTGGAAGGTCTGTTTGTAATTTTTCATTGGTTCCAAGTGCTCTGAAGTCCTCTCTTATTAGAGATCCTGTGTTAACATGCCCTTCAATTATACTCAAAGATCACAGACATGCACTCCCACACACAAAACCAATGATACAGGATATGTAGTAAGATAGAAATCCTCTGTGCATTGAATAAATAGGATGTTTCTCACATCTTCCCTCACTTTAGACCCTTCTTGAACTGGAAAAGCTACATTATTTTCAATGCTAGCCTTTTGTACATTGTAAGCCTACATAAAACAAATACACAGTGAGATTACAGGTTTAGCCCACGTACAACATTGACTACAATGTGAAAGTAATAAGCAAGAAGTCTTCGGTTTTTGTAGGTGACAGCATTGTAACTTTTCTTAGAGCATAGTGTCTATTGCACACAAGTGCTCTGCAGGCCACACAATCTTACACATGGTGTCCAGGAAGGAGTGTGCGAAAGAGTAGTGTGTGAAAGAGCATGTTGAAAAATAAAGAGTTGGCTTCTATTCCACCCTTCCTCACCATCCCTTCAATTGCTGTCCTTGTCTGATCAGCCAAGAGAAGTTGTGCTAGGATCTGTAGCCGTATGAAAAAGCGTCTAGAGTGGTAAAGAAACAAAGAGGGGAAAGATGGGTTTAGAGAAACAATGACAAAGGTCATTCCATGGAATACGGTGTTGTGTTCGGTAGTTTCCATGGAAACAGTCTTCCTCCTTCTTTCCGCGCAGAGCAGCAGATTCCCTCCCCACGGGCCGTCCGGTAGACGGGCGACACACACACCCGGGCGGCGGGGGGCAGGTGTGTGAGGCGGGTGGACAGGGAGCTGGAGGGCAGGTAGAGGGAGGAGTGCTGGGGCCCACCTAAAGAGCCTCTCTGGTCCTGGCCCTCCCAGGTCAGCCAGTAGCCCCTCAGACCCTGGGCACTGGCCTTCCAGTCCACCTGGACAGAGTCGCTGCCCACATTGGTCAACTGCAGGTCTGCTAGGGCTGGTGTCACTGGGGGCACAGGGGAAGGATGTATAAGGGGAGGTGTGAGGTTGAGTGTGACAGGGAAATATAGAGAGAAATTGAGAGAAGAAATAAGAGATTTAACTTAATACATTTAATCATTTAATTTAGCTTTAGTTCAAAACAAACCCCAGGGTTCGCAAGGCGGTCTTTCTCCATTCAAGTGTCAACCGAGAGTAGAAATACAAGCCAAAAAGCAGTTAAGCTGTGAACCCCTCCCTCTATTTAGAAAAGAAGGATTAAAGGATTGTAAGATGATCCCTAACCCAGTTTCCAAGGCCCCCATTTCCCACCAGGCTCCTTACCTTCCTGGGTGCACATCTTCACCGACATGGCCCTTTCCTTCCCGGAGGAGTAGCGGGCACTCACGGTGACCAGGTACTGAGTGTCTGGCTGCAGGTTAGTCAGAACCGTAGAGTTCTGCCATCGGCCCGTGGTGACGATGTGTAGCTTCCCCCCGGGCAGAGCAGAGTACTCCACCTTGTAGCTCTGCACAGCCTCAGGCTGCAGAGGGCCCCAACTCACCCTCGCAGAGTTCACACCAGACTCGGAGACGGTCACCGTGGATGGGCTCATCACCTCTGACGGTGGACAGGGGACAAGGGACAGGGGACAGGGGACAAGGGACAGGGAGAGACCATTTAGAAGGGAAGTAGAGAGGAGAGTTTCTTCCTTGGTGAACATACCACAACAAAAGTCCAAAACTTTTCTAAAAGCTGATTAAAATAATAATCATCTAACACTCAGCAGAAATGCATTAATTATTGCATAATTAAATGTGTTCTGTAATAGAAATTACAAACTACTTGAAAGCATTTGAACTAAGTACCTAAGTGGGGGTTAATTTGATTCGTATGTCCCAATGGTATCAATGCAATAACATAAGATAAATCAAGTGCATCAAAGTGTTCTACAGGAGTTTCAAATTTGCTACTCAAATAGACTGATAACATACATTATAAACTATAGCTGGTACGCCCGCTTGTTGTGTAGATAATGAAGGCAGATGTACCTGGCTTTGTAGTGAAGTTGACGGAGAGGGAGTTTGACAAATGTTCGTTGGACTCGGGGGTCAGTGTGGCTGAATAGGTTGTATCTGGCCTCAGACCGGTCAGCTTGACGTCGCTGGCGTCCCCCGGCCGGGTCAGTCTCTGGTACTGACCGCCGCTGGTACTAGGACTGGTACCAGTACTGCCACCGCCTCCTCCACCCACAGTACCGGTAGGAACTGGTCCATACCGGATCTCGTAGTAACCGGTCAGACCGGTTAATACAGGCCTCCACTGCAGCACGGCACTGTCGGTGGACACATCTCTGACCTGGAGCCGCTCGGCCCGGATGATCTCTGATTGGATGAGTAACGGAAAGAGAAAGCATGGGAGTCTGTGGGTCTAAACTGGACCACACTGCCGACAGAGAGGCACCCGGTGTTTACAGTATCACATGGGGATGCTCTCATCTAATCAACTACAGCTATAATTATAATTAAACTTAACACCTGCAGAAATAGGCATACCAAGGGTCCTGCCAGACAGACATTACAGAAGAGAGAGGCTTAAGCTCTTCAGAGAGACAGACATACAGACAGAGGACCCCAAACACATTCAAAGCCTGTGCGATAAAACCACTCAAAATAGACAACCCAGTTTGCATGGTTCCCCTCCTACACAACAGCCAGCCACCTAAAAGAGGACTCGGGGTAAAAGATACCCACAGAAGTACGGGAACAGGACGCATTTACTCCATGCATCATGTCTTACTGCTACATAGACTGACTTTACTGTCCATGGGTGCATTATGGTTGTTACCCTATCTATCCAGAGATATACTCTCCTGTCTATTTATATCTACATCTGGCACTCCAGGGGGCACAGGAGGGGAAGGAGGGTGGATGGTGGTGAGGGGAATAGGACGGGGGTTGAATAATTTCTATATTAATAGCCCCAACTCTCTCCTTACAGTCTGTCACACACACACACACGCACGGTATCATCTTTCCCTTTCGCCCCACTGTCTCTGGGAGTGTGTGGTATTATAGTGTGTTAGAGTGTGGTAAGCTGTTGTGGAACGACGGCAAGGCAGAAGAAGGAAGTCTGACTCAGGTGCAGGCAATTTAGGAAATGACACGCAGGGTAATCAAAGATTTAAATTGCAACAGGGATTATGCACATAAGGACATTTTCCAATTGAAATCGTGTCGCCTTCAATTACGGTGACATCCCCCCCCGGCTTCAGAAACCAGAAGCTAAGCTCCTTTACTGAAATTCTTAAAATGAACAAGTATTCCATTCAGAAGACGCACTGCAGTTTACGGTAGGCCTAAATATTACCTCCGCAACACACACATACACACACCAACGCCACCAAAACTCACCAATGATGGCGTCCCTCAGGTCCTCTGTGATGATACTCATGTCATCGATGTCAATAAAGTACAGGTGCGACTCGACAGGCGGGCTCACCACCTGACTCAGCACCTGGTAGTTCGCGTGGCCCGTGGACACCACCAACACCGCCACACCCTCCTCTCGCAGCTCCGCCGTTGGTTCAATCACATCGCCCGGTTTCACTCCATCCGTCAGCCATACCAGCACCCTGGGGAGCCCCGGCCTCGCCCCTCCTACCCCTCCAGGCCTCAGCACCGAATCCTGGGCCATCCTTAAGGCATCCTCCGTGTTGGTGTCGCCCCCAAGAGGCCTGGTGCTCTTGAGCGCCCGCTGAAGAGCAGCTTGGGTATTAAAGAAGTTGAAGCCAAACTCAAGGCGGGGTTGGGTGCCCACCTGCAGTAGTCCTACTCTGACCTGGTCCTCGCCCAATGAGAACGGGAGGAGGAGTTCGGAGAGGAAGCTGAGCATTCGGGTATGCTCATAGGACGAAACGCTGCCCGAGGAGTCCAATAGAAAGAGAACGTCGCCCTCGCAACAGTTGAGCACTGGGAGAAAGAGAGAAAACAATATTTAGCCCGAAGAAAACAGGTTTATCCGCCGATAACAATGGGCTCCATTGCCTGTAACTGTTCCATTATGAAGTCCTCAGTGTAACTGTTGTTTACAGGTAGTTTATGTTTACAGTTAATTATTACAGATAATCATGAGGATAACGTGTGGTCTTGCTCCCCAAGTATCACAAACACACAGGTGGAATGTTAAAAACATTACCACACATTTATAGGCTTGAGTATAATCCCAGTAGCTTGCTATGCAACCATAGGAAGAGAATATTCAACAAGCACTTAACCAGCTAGCACTCTCAAAATCCTCCTTCCTCCCTCAACTTTTTCCATTGGTCTCCTCCCTACGCACACACACACACACACACAATTTCCCTCTCTCGCCATCCACCTTCTTGGAATAACACAGTCACACAGTCATTAAAATCTTTATAGCGAAGCCTTAAGCCTGAAAGCAGGAGACAACTAAAACTAAGAAGGGAGGCGTGAGCAGACAGGAGGGGAAGTGAGAAACAAGTCATTACAGAGATAAGAACGGATCAAAGCAAAACAACGGAAACTATAAATAGGGATGAAGAAGCCGAGACAACTTGTGAAGGAGTTGGGACGGATAGGTGTAATTTCTCACAATGCCCTCAAACACACGCAGTGAACACAGAGGAAGAAAACTACTCTCCACATTTCATAAAAGAAGCAAGGAGTCCATATTAAGACAGAAAGGGAATGATATAACTAATTTCTCACAATGCCCTTAAACACACGCAGTGAACACAGTGGAAGAAAAACTACTCTCCACATTTCATAAAAGAAGCAAGGAGTCCATATTAAGACAGAAAGGGAATGATATAACTAATTTCTCACAATGCCCTCAAACACACGCAGTGAACACAGAGGAAGAAAAACTACTCTCCACATTTCATAAAAGAAGCAAGGAGTCCATATTAAGACAGAAAGGGAATGATATAACTGTATTAAGAGAGTAGAGTGGGAGTGAAGAGGGAGTGGCAGAACAGTGGAGCTACTGGGTATTGGTGTGAGGGAGGGGAACAGAGAAAGAAAGGGTTAGGGGGAGGTATGCATTGGCTGTTCCATCCGAGAGAAAAGAAGGAATGTACCATAGCAAAAAGCAGAGGGAGAGAAAGTAGGAGAGACATAGACAGAGACTGTGTGCGTGTGTGCGTGATTGAACTGGTTCCAGTACATCGTACCCACAAAGACAATATTGCTGAAATCACCTACCCGACGTTTGACCTCAGCTAGTTGGACATTTCCTTATTTTCTTAAGATACCTCTCAGGGAATTTGTTAACCCTTCGCATTAACATTGAGAGGTTGTACTGATAAGAACGGTGTTGAGAGAAGAGCACTGAGGCATATATGAACAAACACACTCGCATATTCTCTCTTACCTCCTTAAAATGCCCTCCATCTGTCTTATTGTTTGGACTTTGCACTGCAGCACCCTAGGTGGGAGGGGCCAGGGCTACCAAGCACATATGGACTCTTGGTTCGTGGTCCTTCCCTGTTCTCAGCCTCTATGGGCATGTGTGTTTATCTAATACCAAATGTTTGGACCTAACATTCAGTAGCAGAGTTCAACTCTTGAGAGAATCTTGGAGAGGGCTTTCAGAATGGAACCCATCGTTGTAGTCATGATTAGCTTCTATTGCAAGTGCTGAACTCATGAGTCATGAAATGTATAAATCATGGAAGTGAACAGCATTGGTGGGCTATGAATTAAAGTGATGAACTCCTGCCTTTGAAATGGAAGAATGAATAAAGTGTACACACATGCTTTCTTGGTAGGAGATGCTAGTTTGGATATGGCTTGCATTGTGTTAATACGTACACACACGCACACATACATACATACATACATACATACATACAAGTCAGGTACGCTACAGATGTACATTCAAACAGGCTAAATGAGCCTGAGGAACTTGGCACTTCCTTTCCTGGAATTAAAACACTCCAAAGCTGTATGATGCTCCTATCACATGACCAGTGAATGATGATATGCTTACATCTCCAGTCCAGAGGGAAGAGGTGGACCCATGGTGTATGTATCCACAACCCTTCAAACTTAACATGGTCTTTATCGGTATCAAAAGCTTAGGGCATAAGTAATTTGCGTGTTAATTTAGTCAAATCCCTTCTGGTCTCTATAAATGGAATAGGCTTTGAGTAGACCGATGATCTGTACACACTGAGTCACACTGTTAAACCCACTCCGACAGACTTGAGTTGAGTCACGACCAAGTTTAACTTTTAAGCGCTGTGACAGGTTATATTCCACATTCAACTGCAAGGGTGGGACCTTGCTCCTTTTATATTGTTAATCAATTACATATTTAAATACTATCAAAATAACCAACAAGATAATTGTGACTATCACTAAACAATACTTTTTTCCAGGTTATTAATCACTGTCGCGTGTTTCAAATGACTGTGACCGTTGTGATTCGACACATAACTACAATCCTGTTTCCCTTTGTTACCTAACCCCCCAGGTACCCCACCGCCAACCACCTTCAAAACTCACCTGCTTCAGGTAGTGGGTTCTGTGCAATGGACGACCGTAGGAACACGCAGGACAGCATGCATGTCAACAAAATTCGACTCTCCATTGTAGGTAAAGTTTTGGGATATAATCAACTACACGAACAATAACTAAGGTTACCTCTATGATCCACCTATTCTTTACAGATTGAACGATTCATTTCACAAAATGTTACATTATTCCGACGTTTCCCCTTGGTGACTCTATAACTTGAGCATTTTGCTGTAATCAACAGTTCCTTCTGCAAATGTTATTTGTGCAACTCCTATGTCGGTAAATTATACTCCTTTGAGCGCGTCAGGTGCCTTGAACGAAACAAACTAATTTGCGTCCGCGTTTACAGATCCCAGTCCAGCCCATTGAGAGTCCTTCCGATTCCAAGCCTTATCCCCTCCCTCCCTATCCTACTTGCTTCTCCCTCCTCTTTTCCCGTCTTACAAGTAACTCAGAATAGCAGTGCCCTGTCCTAGAGCCATCCTTTGGGCTTGAGTCCATTTCTCCAAACAACATTCCGGTTCTCATTATTTTTGACCATGAGGAAAATAGCACCTGTTTCTTTTAAATAGGGTAACAAATCGGCTTAGTCCCATATGCCGATTAAACAAATGCAAAATTTAGTTAACCAACTTAATGAACTATTAAGTAAAAACAGGGCCATCTTGTAAGGTGTGTTACTTATGACTGTCCTTGGCTGACCAGAGACACAACCACATTCCGCGTTTACATCACTGGTAATGAGAAAATGGTAGCCTGGGTAAAAGTAGGCAGAGTACCTATTAAATAATGGGCCACATTCAAGCATGTACTATCATGCTATGTCTTAGATGTTAACAGTTTGGCAAAAAAAAAGTATCAATAAAAAAAGAAAGAAAGAAGAGAACTCAATGAAAGAAAACATTCAAAGAAAGAAATCAGAGAAAGAGAGAGAATGGGTAGGAGGGAGCAACAGAGGAAATGGGATTTACAAGTGGGATTGAACAAAGGTCAGGATTCCGTCCAGACTCAACATGCTGTCCAATATTTCTATTGTGCCTTTGAGACATTGACTACACCCCAATGCACACACACACACACCTAGAAACTAAACACTGTCACACAATATAAGGTTTTCATTAAAGTTCTGGGACAACATCTCATTCACAAAGGTTTTTATGAACTGTACACTTATATTTATAACTGTCTCTGGTTGCTATTGACAGATGCTTGAATCCAGACTGATATCCCACATCTGAAAGAGCACACAACATCACATTTGCTTGTATGGAGTGACTGGTTAGGAATTGCATCCTGTTTCAAAGAGGTTTATGTTGCTCCAACATGAAGTCCTGTGGCCTTCTGGCCTTTTAACCGACTGTTGACTCTAGACATTCTGTTCAGATGGGAGACTTTGAATTGTCCTGTGAGCTGTAAATCAGTTAGGAATCCCCACCTGGAATAACTTTAGATGGTATGTGTGTGTGTGTGTCTGCATCTTGAGGTGTGAGATGTGTGCCAGTGTAAGTGTGCATCATGTGACCTTTACAACTGATGTAAAGCAATGCATTTACTGCTGATGATCTACAAGTATTCAGGGTTTACATCTGTGTAACAGTTCTGTAAATTAATTTTAAATCCAATAATATATATATAACCTCTTGAGTTACTGAGAGAAAATTGAAAATAGTTCTCATTCTGCACTTCTTAATAAGTCAACACATTTCTTCTCTGTCATCCATGTGTTAGATTAGGCAACCTAAAGGGATGGTCTGTTTTTAGTTATTTGCACATTCCACTGCAATCCCCGTGGAGCGATAGTAAAGCTTTCATGAGATGCGCATTTCGCTCCGCGTCAGTTTCACCGAAGTGTAACACACAAGGATGAAGTGAGGAGTCAGAGTTGATTCTTTCTGCAGTAAGCAAGGCGACAAGGCCAGAGGAGAGATGACAAGCAGGAAGACAGAGAGGGTGTAATGGAACAGACTGCCATGACGTATTATAAGCCAGTTCATGGTGTGACATCATGGAAATATAGAGAATTTCTTTTTTTGTTTTGTTATGAGACAGAAGGGACGTTTTTAGTAAAAAAAATCTGTAACACTTGAGGTTTATACAAGTGAGTAGCCAGAGTAATTGGGATTCATACACTCCCTTGATACTTTGGCACATGGTAGTGTTCATGCTGCACTTTACCATAGAGACCAGAGCTGGAGCTAATCTGGCACCAAGGTGGAAAACCCATTTCAGTAGTTAAGTGAATTCTCCACATCTCCCTTTGCCAGGTTTACCGCCTTCCCCCAAAGTCTTTGGCATGTTTGTGGCATTTTGAGGTTTATAGCATGCCATGTTTGGTGGAGTTGTGTGAATTAAGAGGAGAAGTGTTGACTTTTTCCCTTACTTTTTTGGATGGAACCCAAACCAGTGTACGGAGAAAGAAATATAGGGGAGCATGAAGGATAACATCAAAACGTGGAATTTGGAAAGGTGAGGGCTCTGGAGATGTCGGGTGCAGTGGTATTTAAAGACGAGATGCCATAAAAATGTAGATAGGGTGTCTGATTACAATGGATGTATAGTCAAAACACAAGTACATCTCTGCTGGATCTCACAGGCAAATGAAAAATCTCAGCTCCCAAGAGAAGCCAAGAATCCTCCTGCGTTGGAGCGCTCTGGATTCTGACACCAGACATAAATAAAAGCCATTAAAGTAAACTTAAAGTACAACAGAGGGAAGTCAGATGGGTTTCCCATCACTGTGCTTTGTTGAGGTTCGTAATTGCCAAAATGCCCACTGTCTTCCTGACCAGCCTTGAACCCTCCGTTCCTGCGTCAACTGTAACTTCCTGCTCCTCATGTGTCACATCCTGTGTATTTCTTCCTTCTGCAAAAACATTGTTAGCAACGTTGTTTGTGAGGTGATGGCTTTATAAATATTTTTTGGTGTTGCTCCCAATGCTGTTCATTTATTGGTTTAAAGGATGACCAAGGGTTGCACACACAAATCTATAGCTTTTAAGACTCAGTCTTCGTGTTCATTGTATATCACAAATTAAAGTAAACTTTCAGGGAAAAAGCCCTGACACGGAACAGGATATTCCACCATATGCTTTAAAGCCAAAATGAACAAATCACAGGGAACTTATCCATCTTCAGGTTTCTTAAACAAAGTTGACAGGTTACACTAACCATCTACAGGGAATAGTGCTCTGAACATCGTTACTTGAAGAATCAAACCTAAAGTATTTATTTGAGCTAAGGGGATAGAAACATAAGTATGTGTGCACTGTGTAGTGTGACTAAATGACAGACAGATTCATTGAACATATTGAAACATCTGCTTTGCTATATCCTGCAATGAGTATTCCCAACAGCCAAACAGCCAACACCCTCAATGTAATATTGCCATTTTCCATAGTGAAGTATTACAGTCTTGCATTTTGCCAAGGTTGTCTCATGGAAGTTTTCTCTAAAGCTGTGTTGGCTTCTCTAAAAAGGACACCTCAGACAATGGCGTTATTGTGACGGGATTCATATTAATATGGCTAACTTTAGAATTTGGGTCTAAAAACCACAAACATATTAGGGAACGTTTTCATATATTATAACTAAAAGAACATGTAACAGCTATATATGTGTCTTTGCAAACAATTTACAATTTGCTATTTAAATTAGGCCCACACGATGCAAGAAGTAATGAGAATATGCAAAGATTTGCAGACTTTGTTAAACATCGACAAGGCTGATTGAATCAGTGACCCAAAAGCAACCAGATGTCAATTTTCCTTGCTCAATATATTGAGCTCGAATCCCAACCAATGTTAAACTATGTGTGCCTTGCAAACAAACGTAAAATACTAAAGCCAATTTTTTCAGAGTAAAGGTCAGTGGTGTGATTCATCCCTGTAACAGTCCAGCAATATCTGACTCCTGTCTGACAATCTCTAGGAGAGGGACTGGCATAGCAAGTGTAACCAACCAAGCTAGAAAACTTGCAAACACACACACAGCCCACACACACTTGAACAGAGCTTAGCTCTGTGAAGATTGTTTATATCAATGTTCACATTGCAAGGATTCCTACAAGGCTCCGCAGACTCTCTCTCTCTCTCTCTCCCTATCTGTCTCTGTTTCTCACTCTCTTTGCTCTCCTTTTTCTAGGCCCACATATTCTTTCTTTCTTTTCTCCTGTAATGTAACAGCATTAAAAAAAAATCCCATTCATTCTATAGATTTTTCTTTCCTTCTTGAATTTTTGTCCTGCGTGTCTGCTTTGACTGGGTCGACCAGTACAATCTCTCAGCATGTCTTGGCCATTGTACATTGCAGCTGCATGTTCAATTCTCTCCGCAGTCTGTAACATCATGACCCTTATTGCTCACACACTCCCTTTGGTGTCACAGCTGCCTTCCACCCTTAGTTACGCTTATGTATATTGTACACACACACACACACACACAAACAGACACTTCTTTTTATACCCAATAGCTAGACACACTTTCTCACTCGTCCTCTAAGTAAGTATTTCCAGAAGTTTTATGAAGTAAATGTCTGTATTGTCTGAATCTGTATTTTTCTACATTGTTTTTTGCTTTTGTTTCTTTACTTTAGTGAACTGAGCGGATGCAGGGCACGGAATGTTTTCTTTGTGATAGGTGAGCTTTGATGGGCTGCCAAGACGCCCCCACCCTGAATCTGTCCTAACAGATTCCTCAGCGGGTATATATGCACCTACAATTAATGTGTAGCACATCTATGTTTTAGTAGCTTAGAATCACACAAAAATACATCCTAACTGAGTGTATGTGTGTGCGAGGGATGGATAGAAAGATAAACATAGAAAGAGAGAGGGAAAGAAGTAAAATAGAGGAGAAAAAGAAAACGAGAGGAAAAAAGAGAGAATGAGATAGTCTATAAGTGCATGTGTGCATCTGTGATTTTGTGTGGATGCGTGTGTTGCAGCCAGTCTCAGGCCTCTCACCAGATGGGATGCGTAGCGTCACTCCACCTTAATGACAGGGAGTTGACAGTCAGTGTATGCAGGCCATCCTGCCTGCTAACAACCACCTATGATTAATTGGCAACTCTGGTTCCAGTTGTCTGTCAATTCCCTTTCTGTCTTTCATTCTGTATCCCTCTTGTTAAACCCCCCCCCCCTTTTTTGTATTTCTCTCTCTTTTTCTCCCCCTGCCTTCCATCACTCCCTTCCTTCCTTATGGCCCAAGGGGTGATACAGTGAATCTGTGACTTGTTTCAACTTCATTCCTCTTGTCAAGGTGACAGAAATGTGCGGGAGGTGAAAATAGGCATAGCATTGTCTGTTAGTGATATGGTACCGAGAGGCTGTGTTTGAACTTGTCTTCCATGACTGCCTCTGTCTACCTGTCTGCAGCTGATGAGTAATCCATCTCTTTGGTGAGCACATAGCATGAGGGGAATGGCTGTTTTAACCCCAGGGTGAAAGGGTGATAAGAGACATGTAAGCTTAGAGGTGAAAGGGTTTGTCCTGCCACTCACACAGGAAGTAAAGACAAGTAACTTACCGAATGTTTTTCTTTGTTTGGTTTTATTTGATTGTGTTTTATATATATATATTATATTTTATATGAGGTATCTTACAACATTGAGTAATCCGTATTAAACAGTTGTGGCCTAAGGGGGTGGTGAATTTGAAGAATTTTAACTTGACACAATGTGTCCATTAACTCAGGAACTCATGTACTAACACTTTTGCTCCCACTTTGGGTGTATTTGTTTCGCAACGTGCGTGTAAAAGCATGGCGAGGTATGTAAAAACATGCTGCACTGCGGTAGAAAGCGCTGACTGCCTGTCGCAGGACCTGAAGTAGGCAAATTGCGCTTTTCCATGTCATGCATATGCAATCACGGGGGGGGGGGGGGGGGGGGGGGGGGGGGGGGGGGGGGGGGGGGGGGGGGGGGTCAAGGGGAAAGTGGGAGTTTCCCTTAAAGAGATGGGAGAGGATGCGTAAAGTGCGCCTCATTATGTATTCCGCGGCATGTACAAAAACCGCTCATGAAAGCGCGGCTCTATTTTGCGTTGAAAATTCTGCGCCTCTTAAAAGCAGGTGTAATCCAGGATGCAGGTTTCCTCGCATATGCCTCCTGGTGAAATGGCAGCAGTAATCCGAACAAGACGAAGACATAGGCCAGGGAGACGGCACTGATTGCCTGATGAACTGCAGGTTTGATAAATACGACTTAAACTGAAGTATCTCAGAGTGCGCTTTCTGCGGGTTGGCCATGGCGCTGATAACGCTACGCACGTACATGAGGGTCTCAGTGTATTACAATATTCAGGTCACAGTGCAAAGCAAGGCCTATGCTTCAGGAGCGAATCTAGGTTCCCACTTTTGGGGGGGCTAAGCCCCTAGATAAAACCTATTATTTTCCCTGTGACCCAGCAAAACTAGAGGGGTCTGGGGGCATGTTCCCCCAGAAGACATTTTAAAAATATCATTTTAAATAGTGTCCTCTAGTGGGTTTTAGGAGGAGAAATTAACAAGTTTAGATTTAAAATATGAAAGAAAAATAATAGAGATAGATACGCCCATGCTATGCTTTATTGAACTGGCTACTGATTACTCAGCACAAAAGCATTCGGTCTCTTCAAGTTTCTTACACTTTATTATAGTCTTCTCCACTCAGTAAACATTAGCATTCTTTGAAGGTCATGGTCAACATTTGATACTAGGTGTGCCATACCTAACAGAACCAACCTTGATTGCTGGTGCATAGCATGTGCATGCTCCAAAGCACCCAAAAGACTGACTACTGGAACAGTATTGAACATGAATGCAGACATTCACAAACAGAATGAAAAGACAAATTTTCTCTTTAACCACCCACAGGCATTTTTAATGGGTCTACTTGAAAGCAGTTCAATGATTAGCTACTGCTGTGAACTGGGACCATGAACAAGGCTCAGCTGAGTTTTCCCTGGTCTGCTCACACAGAGCAAATACAATTATATATATATATATATTATATATATGCTATGTCTAGGCCTACTCCACATTTCAAAGCATTGTATTTATAAATGTTCCACTAAATTAAGAAAGAAGAAAAGATTATGATACAAAACTCAAGACAACATAAACAGGATGCTTAGCAAAGAGAGACAAAATAAACAGCACGTAGGCTGGAAGATTCCACAGTCACTGACACAGCAGGATATTATTTTGACAAAGTACCTAGGTTGTACTAACAGTTTCCTGATTCACATGGCCTTGAATGCTTAATCCACCCCCACACTTTCCTGTGTTTTCATATAGGCATACTCTCTTGCATTAGTCTTAACAGCACTGAAGGATGTAATGAACCTGAAAAACTTGAGAAAGTGAGAAAGAACAGACACACAAACACACAGAAAGTCAGTTTGAAAATCAGAATTGAATCTCCATCCAGAAAACACCGAAAAACTGCCACGATGTAAAGCAATACGTACAAAACGAATGTTAACTCTTAGTGGTCTCCAATCACATCAACTCCTACTATTTGAATGTTACTTTCAGACATTCCATGTTCTGACACAATGTTATGCTGAATTTGTGTTAACCATCTCAACTGTTCTCTCAGTGACCTTGTTTTATTGTGTTTCTCATCTGACTATTACGTAACGTATGGGACCGACTAGAGCCTTCCTGCCTGCCTTGCCGCCTCTCGACTTGCATTCAATGTAGAATGCTTACATGTATGGCCGTATCCATACAAACCGACGTTTTCTGTAGATTTTTTTTTGTCCTTGGTAAAGGATGAAATCGTGATGCTTTACATTTTAAATGGTTGGAGGCGACTCAGTCCCATAATGTAGAAGGTGAACAAACTAGCATTTATTTTCTACAACCAGGCATACCTTTAGATAATAAATCATATTTGTTTAAGCAAATAATTATTAATATAAAGAAAGGATTAACTTGAGTGAAAATGTACATATCAGGAACAAACTTAAGGTGGTTGGTAACCTCAACATTCGCATAAAAATTAATGTATGTAACACTTACATCTACCGGTCAATAATGGTACTTCGCGCTGTCCAGCAGCAAACAAGTTCAATCAACAAACCAATATATGGATTTGTATGTGTGATTTCCTGTATAATAAAGAATGTGTCTTTATTTATCAATTTTTACTGCTGCACCGTTGTGGATAATTATGTTTATTTGTAGATGCAACATATGATAACAAAATAGTTGGCCGCTAGATCTATTTGTCATGACTCATGAGTTACAAAACACTTCTTTCCTTTAGGGTAATTAAGTTATTGTACAGTAACAATTAATTCATCTGGCTAGATTGTGCTTTTTAAAACCGGATTTATTGCAAAATAGTTAACAACATGGAATTGTGAATATGCCTACTGCATTCATAAAAAAAATTGTATTCTGTTAAAAACCTAACCATAGATCATCCAATATGTTTTGCTAATCTGCAAGGCCAAGTATACAGCACAAAGCTCAAAATGCCCGACAAGCAAACTGGTGAAAATGTGATATCCTGGTAGCCTATTTCTTTAGTGCTTATGAAATACAGACACCGAATGGGAAGTAGGCTAACCAAGTAGGCTACTGTAGCCCAAGTAGGCGCCACTTAAGTCGATTTTTCTGGTATACGTCACAATAAATGTTTTACTTTCACTCCTTAAATGTTCTGTACTTTCTACTTCTTACATTATAAAGTCAGTCTCGTCACTTTAGTTTAAATCTGTATTTGGTATCATGATCAATATTATTATTGTCATTGCTTTTTTCATTTCCTGGCAATCACGCAGAGCAAAGGTAAGCTAGTCAACGAAGCTACCAGGTAGAAGGCAACAAGAATAATAATTTTATTTTAAAAAAAGTTTGCATTATTAATTAGTTTTATTTGGTTGCAAAAATATTTTCGGAAAAAAGTTTTCTAAAGCTTGAAAAGAATATTTTCGAAAAAAAGGGTTAGATTTTTTTTCGCAAGGTTGCAAACATATTTGTGAACTTTTTGTGTCTGTTGTGTGTGAAAAAAGGTTGAAAAAATGATGTATGGGACAGAGGAATTAAGTCAGCGATGTCTACATGACTGACAATAGAGAAATTAGGGTCCAGTTACCAGCGTGACACTTTAAGTGTTGAAATGGATAGTTTTAATTTATATGTCAGAGCCCACACTTCTTTACTTCCACTTGAGTGAAAAAAGTGTAGTCACTGTAACTTTTACCAGTCTTTTATCTGTACTTCTACTTGAGTGAAGGATGTGTGTACTTTAGCCATCTCTGATGAAATACAATATACAAAATATACATGAACTATAATTGTTTTGAGATTGTTGGAAAAAAACGTTGCTCAGTTTTGCAATCTTGAACACGATCGTGGTACCTCGCGTCTCATCATGTGAGAGGGTAGCTTGCTGGTAGTGGACGTGGACGTCAAAAGTTGAAAACAAAGTTCAGTTAGCTGAAATGACCATGCTATCCCGCGAAGTGACAGTATAACTGGTGGCTATGGAGGCAGATAAGAAGAATTTGGGATCAGTCTTGGCCCCAGGTTACTATAAATAACAAGTTTTGTTTGATATACTTTAATCTTGACCCGTTAAGCGTGAGTAGCGCAAGCATGTCGTTATTGTGTCAGAGAATGGGGCTTGTTTCTGTGTTAGTAGCTACATTAGCTTAGCTTAGAAAGTTAACAGCTGTTATTGTTGTTGGTTTACACATGCCTTAACAGCTTCCTTTGTCGAGTATAGGAATTGATTGTTCGTAACCTATATATTTTGCGGCTCTCTGTCATGTTATCTCCTGGTCCTTATTTGAGACAGATGAACATGACGTTGACAAATCCAGACGAGTTCGAGTTGGCATAGATGAGTAATTTGCTGAATGTGTTTTGAACAATTGGGACCAGCAATTTTTTAACCAGCTGTGAGGATTTTAACTTTTTGGAAATTATAGTAAATAAGTGACTCTTAAATGATAATACATTAACCACTTTTCATCAAGATATCACTGCATCCAGTTTTCATGAATGTGCACGCATGATCTGCGAGGGTTATGCAATTCTAGGGTGAAATTCCAATGCAATCAGCGTTGTGCGCAAGCATTCGTAGTTTCCGTTGTTTCTTCACTTCTCTGACCTGCTTTTAACATTTTCTCTGTTTACCGTCCTTGTTCAAGCCAAACACAATGGATGTTTTGTAGTCGTTCACAGCCAACTTTTATTGCAACTTAACTTTCATAATGTGTCTATTCAGATCTAGGAGAGGCGCCAGCTGTAGATAGACCAGAGAATTTGGGACCAGAAGCAGTGATTGGCAGGCAGCTCAGCGAACCAGGGCGCTTTGCCTACGCTGGGCTCTGTGGGGTGTCTCTGGGCCAGTTGTTCCCAGGTGCCGAGAACAGGTGAGTCTACTGTCAGTTGCCTCAACCAACCCACTTTACCATTCCTGTTTGTCTTACTCGGTGGTTCATAGGCTGGTCTAGACCATGTGAAAGGCCATTGGACGTGTCTGTGAGCTAAATCTAGCGAGCCAGTCATGGAATGAGTGCTCTGTGTGTGTAGGTGCTTCCGGGAGCAGTATCTGGAGGGTCTGGTGGCCTGGCTGGGACTAGATGAGTCAGTCATGCCTGTAATGGGGGCCTTTTTGGCAGGGCTTGGCTTCGAGGGTAGCGACACCTTCCTCTCCATCCTACAGGCGGAACCACTCCTGTCTGCTGGAGCTACCCTCATTACACAGGTGGGTTATGGATGTTACCGATACCTGACTGACCTTGTAGGTGCTAAAGTACCTGGCGGGTTGATGTGTAAACCAGCTTCTAACCACCACTAAACCACCTTCCACACGGGAATCCGAACAACTCGTGCTGGATTACATTAAACACGATTTTGGCTTTTGCATTCACTGTTTTGGCTTATCATACAAAGTTTGTTTCTAATAACAACTCTTTCTTACTTTCTCTTTCCTCTCTCTCTCTCTCTCTCTCTCTCTCTCTCTCTCTCTCTCTCTCTCTCTCTCTCTCTCTCTGTGTCTCTCTCTCTCTGTGTCTCTCTCTGTCTCTGTCTCTCTCCCCCCCTCCCTGTCTCTCTCTCTCCCTCTTTGTAACAGGACCTGGTTTCTTTCTCTGTCAAAGATGGTAAGAGTCTTTTGTCGAACTGTCTTCTGTTTTAGTTTACCGTGGCCTGTCAGTATTTAACCGGTCGTCAGGCCTGGACTGGTAATCTGGCATGGTGGGCCGACGCACTTGGGGCCGATATGATGTTTAATATATAAACTTTTTATTTCATAAAATTAAAATTGTCCAACGACCAGCCCATAAAGCAGGGACAGCAGCCCATTGGTTCATTTTCCATACTGACACTGGGCTGCCCCAATCACATCTCTTAACTCTTTTGGTGTACTAGTGGGTGGTGTCCAATCGGTGGGCCGGTCTGAGCGAAAAATGCCAGGGTCATTTTTTTTGTCGAAAGTCCAGCCCTGCCGGTGATGACCTCCTCTCTGCTTCTCCAGCCCAGTACGATGCCAGGTCTCGGGTACTCATCCGCCATGTCAGCTGTCTGCTCCGAGTCTCCCATCAGCATCTGGAGGAGTTTGAGGAGTCTCTGGGCGAGAGACTGAGGGAGGGAGTTGAGGAGAGCGAGTAAGTGAGGGAGGGGAGTATGGCAGAGGTTTGATGGATATGGAGGTTTTCCTAACTTGATGCAGCGTATTATGTTTGTTGGTAGCAGGGTGGTTTGTAATTACTGTAAATATTCAGTGTACTCTTCCCTTTGTGTCACTGCTTTCAGTCTGGACAACCACAGTAAGTCGTTGGATTTATAGATGCAGTGGTGCATGGGATAGGTGTTGTTTTGTGTGTATATATATATATATACTTAAATACAGCGATACATGTATTTATATTGTTATTTTTTTTATGTTCTGGCAGAGAGGAGTCATCTCGAAGACAGAGGAAGGAGAGAGGGCGCAAACTACGTCGCTACCTCCTCATTGGCTTAGCCACTGTGGGCGGAGGAACTGTTATAGGTCAGTGTTGAGCATTACCAGAGAGTGGTTTCACACACATAACAACATTCCTCGTACAAATATCGAATTCTCCAGTGATATAATTGGTGCCTAATACTTTTAGTTAAGGTTAGTACCTTAAACCATACCTACAGTGTTCCGTCTACACTTTTTTCAGGGGTGACTGGTGGACTGGCAGCACCGCTTATGGCTGCGGGCGCGGGTGCAGTGCTGGGAGCAGGGGGGGCGGCAGCTCTGGGTTCAGCTACTGGCATCGCCATCATAGCCTCCCTGTTCGGAGCAGCGGGGGCCGGTCTGACTGGTGAGTCAAGACGGCTGGGCAAGATGAGAAAGTGTCGTCAGAGTACATTCATATTGTGTGTGTGTGTGTGATTTTAAAAAGGGCAGTCTCTCTCATTCGCCCTTCTCTCAATTTTTCGTCATGTCTCTCTCTTAAGGCTACAAGATGAATAAGCGAGTGGGAGCGATAGAAGAGTTTGAGTTTCTTCCTCTGAGCTCTGGGAAGCACTTGCATCTGACAGTTGCTGTGACTGGATGGCTGTGCAGTGGCAAATACAGTAAGCTGACACCATGTCCACCATTTAAGAACTTGAGTCAGAATCACCTGTGTCTGTGTGGAATAGGAAAACACAGATGGAAGCAATCGAGATATTTTAAAAACAGACAAGCCTTCTTTACCCAAGTCTCTCGTCAACAAAAAAAAACGAACTCACTTCAGATACAGTAGGGACTTGGCAACGCTGAACCTGCGACTCTCCACAGGTTCGTTCCAGGCTCCGTGGGGCAGTCTGGGCACGTGCGGGGAGCAATACTGTCTGGTGTGGGAGTCTCGCTTCCTCAGGGACCTGGGCTCAGCCATGGCCTCGCTGCTGGACGGCTTGGTCAGCATGGTGGCCCAGGAAGCCCTCAAATACACCATCCTCTCAGGTAGCCCCCCTGAAAACCAACCATGGTTCCCTTTCAGAAGAAAGGCTTTTTTTCCCCATTATTAAATGTTTCACCATGTTCAGTCGTCGAGAGTTTCTCTCTGGTCTCAGCGTGGGGTTGATACTCGACTCTGAAGGTCTGTCTGTGACTCAAGTGTTGCAAGTTTCGCCCTCGGATACTGAATGTTTTGTACGTGTCGCTCGTTGGCAGGTATCGTGACAGCCCTGACGTGGCCCGCTTCTCTCCTGGCCGTGGCCAGCGTTATAGACAACCCCTGGTGTGTCTGTCTCAGTCGCTCTGCGGAGGTGGGGAAACACCTGGCCCAGGTGCTGAGGAGCAGGCAGCAGGTTGGCCAGTCTCCCCCCTTTGTGAACCGAAAGTGACCAGCTAATTGTTGGAGGGGTGCTTTACTGCATGTCTGCTGCATAAGTCGGCAATAGATGTTAATGTATTGTTTACATCTAAAGGTCGGTGTGATTTAGTGTTACTCAAATTAAAGTATGACAAATATTTTGGAAAATGTGAAGCTGTCAGTCAGTTACTGATATCTTTTAGTGTAATTGGATTGTACAAAATTAATTTTGCAGTTATCAACATGAAATATTGCAACAACAAAAAACACTGAGATAAACCTATTTAGCCCGTGTATGAGTGATCAGTAAGGGGTGAAATGTAGGTCGCTCCTAATGCTCCATCTCTCTCCCCACTTCCTCCTTAAAGGGAAGGCGCCCTGTTAGTCTCATCGGATTCAGTCTAGGAGCCAGAGTTATCTACTTCTGTCTACAGGAGCTGGCCAATGACCAAGGTAGGATAGATAAACAAAACACAGGTTGTTAAGCATCTCAGTGGTTGATTGTACACATTCTTTTCACTAACGATTCACTGCATTTGCTAAGCTAACATATTTGCTAATATACGAATTATTCTTGCTATGCATTGCGATTGGGCTGTTAGTATTGTCGTTTTTACATTAAATGTCAGTGTACATTGTTTTGGCAAACGACTTGTCTGGGTAGTTATGTGTGGAAACTGCACGAGGCAGCTCGGATCTAAGACGGATTTGAGAGACCGCAGATAGAGTGCCGCTTGCCTGATTTGTTATATGTTTTAGATCTATTACTCTTATCACTTGTATTATTGTTTTTGTTGATTTTATGTAAAGCACCTTGAGCTGCAATTCCTGTATGAAATGTGCTATATAAATAAAGTCTGACTTACTTACTTATTTATTTACACTGAGGAAAGATTCTAATCAGTAATCAATTCACCAAACAAATTCAAATGAACAATCAGTATACCTTGGCATGGTCCTCATGAAGATTAAGCACAGGCTTTGTGTCAAGCTCCTTCTTTCCCATCATTAGCTGAAACAAAAAAAACTTAAAACTTCTAAACTAAAAAATCTAGTATTTCCTTTATTTCCCTTGAGGTTGTGAGGGAATGGTGGAGGATGTTGTCCTGCTGGGAGCACCAGTGGAAGGCTGTCAGAAAGCCTGGGAAAGGATGGCCAAGGTGGTTGCTGGAAGGATAGTTAATGGCTACTGCAGGTACACAAACAAACAACACATCTATAGTTTATATACATACACATACACTGCAGGTACACAAACAAACAACACATCTATAGTTTATATACATACACATACACAGTGTATGAGAGATTGTATGTATGTATGTGGACCGTTTGTTGAAAATGGAGATGTTGTCTAATGCCCTTTTGGAATAAATGGGCATATTGAGCATCGTTAGATATCCTGTTTGTCAAGTGCCAGAGTCTAAGTTAGTTTATTAATCTGTGGATGAGAAAATAACATTCGCTGGACTATCGTCACATCAAATGGGTGATGGTCTGTTTGGAAAGAAGCAGTAAAATCATGCATAGGCATTCTTTGAAGGTGCGTTTTAAACACTGGTCTATCTCCCTGTCAGAGGGGATTGGCTCCTGGGTTTCCTGTACAGGGGTTCGTCTGCACAGATGTCCGTCGCAGGGCTACAGCCAATCAGCTTGAACGATCGTCGCATAACTAACGTCGACCTGTCATCTGTGGTGAGTGGAGGACTTGGAACTCATTTGCATGCTCACAAAGGCATGTAAATCAGTCAAGGGTGAGGTTTGTTACCATCGCAACTCAAAGGGTGTGCTTTCATTGTACATTGGTCATCTATGTTCGAAGGTCAATCACAGACAGGTGTTACAATAGGGACAATCCATTCTCTACATTGGTATGCTACGAGTGTGAAATGTCGTGTGAAATGTTTTTAACCACGCACTCAGACAGATGTTTTTATTATTTACACCATTTATTAAAAATAACTACTTGATACTTACTGACAGCTTGTATCAACCCTAAACCATTCAGTAACTGTTTCACCCTCAGTGAAAAGTCAATGTCACAGATGAATATTTTTTTTTACAAAAAAACATAATGTGAAGTGATGCTCTACAGCAACACACACACAGTTCCACAGTGGCAAAATTGCAGCTACACTAGTTAAAACCCACTTTTAGTATACAAAACAATTGTGTAATTTCCATACATGCATGTCCAGGCCCAAAAAACTTGAAAAAGTTAACAGTACAAAGACATATTTTAACATGACTTTTGTCATGTTCATGTCCTGGAAAATCAATTGGTGAAAAAGTGTTGGCGCAGTTAACGAAACAAAATCTGAAATTTACATAATACTTTGTACATAATGCGCCTTTTCCATCCTGTGACACACATCCTGTCCTGTTTTTTCCTTCCTAGGTGAAAGGTCACCTGGATTACATGCGTCAGATGGACACCATCTTGGTGGCAGTGGGCGTGCCCACCAGAGAAGCTCCCGGGGCATCGGCAGGTCCCCTTCAACCAATCACAATATCAGACGGGAAAGTGGACTTCCTTGACCAATCACTACAGAAGAAAGTGATGAACGAGCAGGATGTTGAAAGTAGCTCGGTTAGTGTAGAGATGGCGGGGAAGGGAGAGGAGAGGGGAGTGAAGGAGGATACGGATGACGGTTGGGACATCCCCGATATTTCAGATCTGCTGGACTCCCTGAATGATACAGGTGTTGAAGATGGAACAGCAGGTAGGGATAATTCACCACAAAGTCAGAAGGAGGCTCGTTCGCAAACAGAAATCGTTACTCCTCTTGAGCTTGAAGAGGCGGAGTCAGATGGAGCAGAGGGGGAGGAGTCAGGTGGAACAGGAAAGGCGGAGTCAGATGGAGCAGAAGCGGAGGGGTCAGACATGGCCTGGAGTTGGGACACACACTGGACCACTGAAAACACACAACAGCATTTACAAACAGGACACAAGTTGCAAGACCAACTGTCTGATTGCGATCCCTCTTCTCAACTTCCAAAATCACACTTGAGTGATGGTAGACGGCCTTTGCATTCTCAACAGAGTAAGATTTTGGGACACACAGAGGACTCAAATGGCAAATTTAAATGGTGAACACAGATTACAGGAACTAACCATAAATCCAATTGGAACCTTTTTTAGATTTATTTTACAATGTGACCTTAACATGTGTTGTCTGTAATATTTTACGGATGATTCTACTGTGAAAACATTTGTTGCATAATTTATCAGTATTGAGTTTAAAAGTATTCTTGGCATGTATATACAATGTAAATTACAAAACCACATTTCAAATACAAGACTGTAAACCTAACTGTTTTTGGTGGGGTATAAAGTGATGTAACAGGATGAGAACAACAGCTTCTCTGTTCCTCCGTGCTTTTGTTTTATTTCTTATAGCCTAGTGGCCATGGTTTTATCACAGCAATGTGATGTCCATAAGGCTATAATCAATATAGTCACCTAGTTATTCTCAGGTCAAAGCCATCTCTTGTTCTCTCTAGTCCAGCATCTCAATCAATGTCCGATTAAAAACGATTTCTGTCTCACTCGCTGTAGAGCCCCTTTGTGCTGTGACAAGACTGAAGTCGTCCCTCTCCTCATAAAACCAGCTTTTTCCATTGATTTTCACATTAAAGCAATTGTGGCTCATTTCCTGTCTGTGCAACCTCCCCGCGTTCCCCCTCAGTCCAGCGTATCCACCTGATTGGGTAAAAGCAACGGCAGTTCCATCCCCGCGTGCTCGGCGTCAAAGAGGTTGACGGCGTCCGTGGCGGTGGCGGGGGGCTGGGGCGGATCCGACGCCAGGGAGGGTGGCTCGGTCGCCAGGTTGGGTTCCCCGGAGTTGCGGAGGGAGAGCGAGAGGGCCGGCGAGGGCCTCCGAGGGGAGTGGGAGGGGCAGCAAGGCAGGAGCCTCCCGAAGGCTCGTTTGAAGTCTCGCATGAAGAGTGGGTAGATGATGGGGTTCATGGTGCTGTTGCAGTAGCCCAGCCAGGTCATGGCCTCAAAGAGGGCAGGGGGCACACACTTGGGACATACCGCCTGAGGAGAGAGATGAGGGGGGTTAGCGTTATGCGTTTGTCACCCTCTGCCTCTCATCAAAAGGTCATTGCCGTGTACGGTTCATCAGATGTCACACGTGTTTTGCACTTATGATGTGTTTGACCTTTCTAGGTTCACTGCATCTGAGCGAACTGGCACGCGCTTATGTATAAACTAGAATAAGCACATTCGCAGAGTGAAATGCAGGGTAAACAAGCATATTTCAAACTGCCATTTGTTTAAATCATGAAGCAAGTGTCTTCGTATGGCCTGAAGAGAAGCATATTTGGGACGGGAACGCATGACATGATAATTAGTTACATGACCTCCATGTGGGAAATGGAGTGAGAGCAAACAGCTGTTGGAGGAGGACTCCAATACTATCAAGACAAGGAAAGGAAGGAGGCAGTGGGAAAGTGGAGAAAGGGAGGGGTGCGTTCACACACCATATTGAGTGCGAAGAGGGAGGAGAAGGCGTATTGCTCGAGTCTCATGTCTGCTACGTTTTTGTGGGAGACGAGTGAGGGACGCAGATGGGGATTCTAAATGACTGGATCATTGAAAGCCTGTAAGCAGGACAAGCGTAATTACCAATTTAGATTAAACCCTTCTATTTCACTTTCGTGTGAGTTGTGTCTTCCCTTCATTTTTAGCTAATGAACCAGTTGAGAGTGAGGTAAACAGATTCAGAGAAGATCAGAAAACAATTCAAGTTAGATCCGTCCTAAAGAGTTCATGTGTGTGACTGCACAGGCTTTCTGTTTCGTTGTTGATGCCTGTCCTTTAAAATGTTGCCTATTCTCTTATTGGGTAGCTTGGCAGAGCGACAGCCTGAGAACTGCCCAATGCAAAAATAGATTGGTATCCAAGCACTTTTTTTTCTCCCTTTTTTTTCACACTTTGATTTCATGCTCAATGCAATGTCAACACTCCTGAAGCGATCCTGGGGTGTTAAAACAGTCAAAGCTCCCCTCTGAATCACCCAGCAACATAGAAAATGGAGTTCTATCAAAGTCAACTACTGAGAATAGTAGGTTGTTGATGACTTAATCTTAAAAAAAAAACATCCGTAGCCCTTATTCATTCTCATAGATCTTTCTTGGTCCAGAGGCCCACGCTATGCCAGTCTGGACCCCACTGACCTGGGCCATGTTGGTGATGAAGAAGGGCAGCCAGGCACCGAAGAAGAGGCCCAGGAGGACTCCCAGGGTCAGACTGGCCTTTAGTGCCCTCCGACCCTGCCTGTGAGCCAGTCTACACTCGCTGTTCACCGACAACTGAGCAGAGAAGGGCAGAGAGGTTGGTCAAACAGATGATCTCAGATCTGGTGCTGTCATCCAGTTAAAACCAATGACTAAATCCTTTACCACGGACATATCATTAAGGTTATACTGTATGTTGAGAAAGAGTGCTAAGGAAAGAAATCCTTTATAGACAAGAGCTGCATTTAAATCCCACTGATTTTTATGCAATAAACTATACTCAATACAGTTATTTAATCAATTGCTGGTAAAAGCTTTGAACTCTGGCATTAAAACTTACCTGAAAAGAAGAGGGATGAAAAGATATGTTGAAAGTACCTATTTGCCCACTTTCAATCTGACATTCACTTTCAGATGCATGCTATCAATTGTCAAGCTTACCTTGAAACCTGTGTGAGTGTTGGGGGGGCATTCATATTCAAACACACTTGTGGTGCACAAATGACAATGTACTAGCCTTGAGAGAACCTTACATTTTAGCATGATCAACAACAGCTTATTGTAGACCTTGAATGTAGACCTTCGCTGTTGACTGTTGATCCCCAATTCACAGAAAATAGATTTTCAAGCCTTTTATTTTGTAGCTATGCTTTCATCTTGTTGTCCTAAATTAATTTAATAAGGCCTCTTGCCCTTCCATTAGCTTAGTCTAAAATGTCCCATCTTATTAATTAGGCCAAGGAGGGAATATTTTGTATGCATGTCTGTTACTCTGCAAGCTCATTTTAACGGAAGAAGGTAAGTGGCGGAAAGGCAAGGCCAAACCACTGACAGGTACAACTACAGGAAAATATGTAGAATCTTTTCTAATCACACTAATCTTTCGGATGTTTGGGGGGTTTGGCTTTTAATTTAAATATGACTTTCTGTTATGGCTCTTTCCTTGCTCCTCTTATCCTCCTCCTCGCTTTATCCTTCTCCCCCCCCCCCCCCCCCCCCCCCCCCCCCCCCCCCCCCCCGCTCCCCCCTCTCTCTCTCTTTCACGCTCTCTTTCTCTCCTTCTCTTTCTTACCGGCACATTGCGTGACACAGGAGGTTCCGGATGGCTGTAGTCCTCGCCGTGCAGTGCCATGCCCCCTGGGGTCGGAGGTCGTGAGGGCTCCCGGGGGGAGTGATACGGGTACGGCGGGTGACTGAGAGTAGCTACCCTCCTCGCCTGCCTCCTTGCCGCCAGCAGGATGCGACAGTAGGTGAAGCAGATTGCGCTGGAGGGCAGAAGGAATGTGAGTACGGATGCCACCACGGCGAAGGGCAGCGTGACGTTTAGGCGACACTGGAAGGACAAGCGCCCGGAAGTAGACACCAATTCCCTGAAGTAGGATTCTGGGTAGAGAGCCCTCAGTTCGAGAGGGGTACTGATGTTGGTGCTGGCAGCAGACTGCCCCAAGCTGTGCCAGTTCATCTTGATGGAGAGGAAAGAGGCCAGGGCTGCCAGGCCCCAGGCCCCTCCCACCAGCAGCAGAGCCCTTGGAGGGGTCATCCTCTGCTTGTAGCATAGAGGTGAGATGATGAACAGGTAGCGGTCCAAGCTAATCACGCACAGGTTGAGAATGGAGGCGCTGCAACACATGACGTCGAAGCATTGCCACACTGGACAGAAGCCCGGCCAGAGCACCCAGGCGCCGCACAACACGTGCAGCATGGCAGGGGGCATGACCACTAGCGCCACCATCAGGTCGGAAAGGAACAGCGACACCAGGAAGCAGTTAGAGGTGCAGCGCAAAGAACGCTGGGTGAAGACCAGGGTGATGAGGAGCGTGTTTCCACAGGCAGTCATCAGTATGATGAGGGACAGCACGCTCGCTAGTAGCCAGGGACCGCTTCCCCTGATGCACCATGCGCTACTGCTGAAGGAGCTACCATTGTAGCTCCCTGAAGGGCTAAAGACATCCACACCTGTCACGGCTCCAGCTCCCTCTAATCCGGATGAGGTTGAGTTGCCCATGGCGTTGGCTGACATCAGTTGAAACTGGATCAAGGTCCTGGGTGCTTCTCGTGGTGGAAGAACGGCGTGAACTGATGTGACCACACACAGGGAGGCAAGTCAGCGGTGAAGCCTTTCAAAGCTATGCTCCTACTTTTTCTTCAGAGTGGATTAAAAAAGAAGCAGAGACAAAAGGGTCTTGTCTAGAGATGCCGTTCACTACTCATTACCGTCCCACCCAGAGTGGCTTTTGACTCATGGCTCTCCTGACTGTAAAACTCCAGGTGTCCTGCCGCCACCGTGATCAGAAGTGCCCGCCGTGTCTCCATCTCTCCATCCTGTCCTCCAGTACTGCCTCTCCCCACCGTGGAACCGGAGTGAGCAATTCTGTGACTGTCAGTGAATTTCAAAGCTGCGTGTCATGATGTCACACTCTGGGGGAGGGTAAATGGGGGAGTTGGGCAAATAGGCTCTAAGCTTTTGAGAGGAAAGGCAGTTGGAAGACATAATAGGTGAAAAAACATACATTTATCTATATGTATTCATTGGCGAGGTCATTCTTTATACACAACACGTGTGTGTATAACTAAATGAATGAATCGGTCTCTAGATTTCTTTTAACACTGGGTACAATGGTGTGACAAAACAAACAGCATTGTATGGCTGTCATCTCCAAGCAAGACTCTGGTTTTAAGTGTGTACAGGTATACTGGTTGGTATAGTGCTGCCTTTAACTCCCCCGCTCCAGCTAATCCGTGTGTCGGCCACTTCAGCGTGCCTCCCCACCCAGAGCGCTCGTTTCCTGGAGAAGGAGCGTGTCTGAGCATTGAACCGCTAATACATGCCGGTGCACAATCACAGCCTGGCAACGCAAATTTATTGTCAATTCTTTGTCAAAGCAAAATAGGTAGTGTTGGTGCTTTACTGCAATACTGCTGTGTGGTTTTAGATGTTGGGCATTTAAAATATATATTTTGTGAATGGTACTTTTGGAGTCCTGATTTCTTTGTTATGGATATTTTATTTAAATGTGAATTTTATTTTTGATATAGCAGTTTTTTGGGGGTGTCAAACTGTTATTAGGCTGATTCACTTCAGAGTAATTTTGACTAATTGAACTGCAGCAAACAATTTCTGTCTATATTTAATAACCTCCACAACAGATATGAGAACAAATCAAGACTGATGAGAACATTGTGTATTAGACAAGTATGTAAATTATGTGACACTGTTTTAATTGGCTTCATAGTCAAAGCGAATTTGACTGCTCAGTTGGAGGGCACTTGATTGCTAATAAGCACTTACGACATGAAGCTGTTGAGTGAATTGTCTTTCATTCTAGGTGTTTGTCAGCACAAATTACCCATTTTATTAGAAATCACTGTATGAATGACACCAAGGATTTGATACTGAATATAATGGCATTTTACCATGTAGAAAAACAGAGCCCATATTCATGATTTTATGTTTTATTAAATAAAAACTGATTCAGTTTGATTAGGGCATATACACATCATAATTAAGTTCAAATTAAAGTTCAGTTAACAGACACAGCCTAAATAAAGAAGAGTGCAAGAGATGGCCACCACATAACTTGAGAGAAAAGACGACGGTGCTTGTTGACATGTCGTTACTGCTCCTGTGGAGAGAGTAAAAAGACTCACACTTACAAACATGTACATTAAGATCTAACCGTTCTCGTGTTTCATTGAGTTATTATCATGAACTAACCTTGGTTCTGTGTTGTAGATATTGGGATCTCAAATCATTTTGGCAGTTTGAATAGGCCATGCCAAGGCCCCCTCCTAATCCAAATGCAATTGGCCATGTGTGTCCTGTTGGAAGAAAACAATGTTTCTAGCCATTTAATAAGGTTAGAAAAATGAACCGCACCCACCAATAACGCCACTGACACTTTTAACACAAATATGTTTAGCGCCCATTTAATTGTGGTCTTGAAGTTTTCCAATAATGCATTACTTATTGATGCACACTCACGTTTGAAGAATACGACTGAAAATACGATTCCAAGGCCCAGACCAGCACCTATGAGGAACAGAGTTCTGCATTATATGAGAATGAGCCATAATAATAGCATCACTTGTAGCTGCTTAACACTGCTAACTTTGAGACACACTTCAAATAATATTGTTCACAGAGCCAACAGTATCGCAAAGCAAATCTCTGGACATTTAGCTAGCAAGCTACGTCAATACATCTGGGATGTATACATATTTTTGTATCGGTCTAGCTGTCCTGAATCAATTTAGCGACCTAGGATTCGAAAGAACGCCAGAGCGCGCACTGGTTTCGCTAGCTAAATATCTGGGTGGCTGAAGTCGTGTCCTTAGCTGGACCTCTGGCATACAACATACAGCCTAATAACGTTATTCACAGAGCCAACACTATTGCAAAGCAGATCTCTGGAAATCTAGCTAGCAAGCTACGTCGATACATATGGGATGTATACATATTTTTGTATCGGTCTAGCTGTCCTGAATCAATTTAGCGAGCTAGGATTCGAAAGAACGCCAGCGCGTGCAGTGGTTTCGCTAGCTAAATATCTGGGTGGCTGAAGTCGTGTCCTTAAGTGGACCTCTGGCATACAACATACAGCCTATAGCCAAAGTAGCTTCACACAAGTGACAGTAGCAACGAGTGGCTAAAAACAGCATATATATTTCCTGTACAATGCCTTTATTCATATAACATTCATAAACATTAGAATTTACCAAGTTTGACCACGCTATCTGCAATGCATTGGTCCAACTTCTTTCCAAGCTCCTTTTCAGACATGACTAGCTTGTTCTATCTAGACTAAAAACGTCAAGTCTGGCTACGAATAGCGTGAACGAATTTGCCGTCCTCTGTAAAGCCTCGCGATAAGTCGTATAGAAGTGAGAAAATTCGCCTCCCAGCGACATAACTGGGAATAAACTTTGTGTAAAAAATACACTGGACATACCATGGAATGTAACTTAAATGAAAAGCGTTTATTTGACACATTAAACCAATACATTTTTTCACGATCTTTCAAGCCAATATAAGACAGTTTACCTGAGATGACATTACATGCCTTGATAAAAATGTGCTTCTATATGGGATTGTAAAAAGAGGAATTACTGTTGGAGATTGAACATGAAGATTACAGCTGTTAGGAGAACATTTAGGATATAAAACCATGGACACTTGACTATGAACACTAGAAACAGCAATCTCATAGCAAAGAAATAACCACAAACTAATCCAGGTAATTGCATCCTCCAATTCATAACTACATGGAAAACAATTAACACAACAAGCAAGCAACGCCTCATTTGGTAGACCTTTGATGGTGACTTGGAATTGTATTTGTTGAAGATAAGTCATTTCAACAGAGGACTGAAACCAAAGGTATCCAGTTTCAATAACCAAATGTGATTTCCCTATCCCAAATCGGACATTCACACACCTATCTGTTGGCTTGTTGTTCCTTCTGTGTCTGTGAGGTGCTTTGGCCTTTTATGGATTTATCTTTGACAATGTGACACATAAATCACAGTACACATTAAGGACTAACTTCTTTAAAACAATGGGACAGACAACAGACAGAGGTGAAAATGAAATGAATCTTGTCTCATGGCCCTGAAAACAGTGTATTTCCACAAAACATTCTGATGATTCTCTATGAACTCTACATTTGATCGTTTGTCTGGTTTGCCTGAGGTTTGTCCACTGTGCCCAGCGTGCTAGGATCTTCACTGTGACCCTTCACCACAGTGGCCCGCTGGCTAGGATCTTCACTGTGGCCCTTCACCACAGTAGCCCGCTGGCTAGGATCTTCACTGTGGCCCTTCACCACTGTGGCCCGCTGGCTAGGATCTTCACTGTGGTCCTTCACCACTGTGCCCAGTGTGCTAGGATCTTCACTGTGGCCCTTGACCACAGTAGCCCCCTGGCTTGGATCTTCACTGTGGCCCTTCACCACAGTGGCCCGCTGGCTAGGATCTTCACTGTGGCCCTTCACCACAGTAGCCCGCTGGCTAGGATCTTCACTGTGGCCCTTCACCACTGTGCCCAGTGTGCTAGGATCTTCACTGTGGCCCTTCACCACAGTGGCCCGCTGGCTAGGATCTTCACTGTGGCCCTTCACCACAGTAGCCCGCTGGCTAGGATCTTCACTGTGGCCCTTCACCACAGTAGCCCCCTGGCTAGGATCTTCACTGTGGCCCTTCACCACAGTGGCCCGCTGGCTAGGATCTTCACTGTGGCCCTTCACCACAGTAGCCCGCTGGCTAGGATCTTCACTGTGGCCCTTCACTGAGATCTTGCTGATGCTCAGAAGGTCACGCAGCTCTTTGTTTTCAATCTAGAATTGATGAAAAAGGATTTCGAATAATTTCGATTTTGACGGCAGTAGGTAGTAATATACACAACCTTATTCCCTGATAATAATGTTGTGTTTACCTCCAGTTGGGCTAGTCTTTCTCGGACAGAGCAGTAGTGCTGATCATCCACTTGAACAGCTCTTCTCATCACCTGACCCATCTCACATATCCGCTCCAGTTGACTTTGCACTTCCTGAAAAATAAGAAAATATGTTTCTCACATTTACAATTGTATTATATAATTGTATTTTTACAAAATTAATTACAGGTGTCATTTTAGGTGCCTCCTAGACTTGCCCTCTTCATGGTTTAATCTTTGGTCCTCTGAATCAAAATCACAACTAAACACAACTTGTGTATAATAAGCACCAATTTAGCCATTTATACCAACATTACGAAAGTAATGTGGTATAACTAGGTCTTATTTACACTGAGGAAAGATTCTAATCAGTAATCAATTCACCAAACAAATTCAAATGAACAATCGGTATACCTTGGCATGGTCCTCATGAAGATTAAGCACAGGCTTTGTGTCAAGCTCTTTCTTTCCCATCATTAGCTGAAGCATCTGCTTGCGGTATCGACCCATTATCAACTCCAACGCATACTGATGCTCCTCCAAAGACACCCAAAGTTCTGCAGAAAAAAATAAAATAAACTGAAGTCATATTATTTTACACACTGACTGACAACCAAATCTGCAGTACTTTTAAGAATTTATAGCTGTTGTCTTGAACAACAATGGGACCAATAATAGACAAATAATAAAACTTAAATATATTCTTGCCTTTATTCTCTTGCTGTAGCTCCTTTATTTGAGTATTTTCCTGACTTAGAAGGACGTGGGGCTTGTACTTTGACAAGTCCTGTATTTCAGAACTTTCCTCCGGGTACTAAGGAAACAGAGAATACATAAAAATTACTGTACATTCAGTGGTAACCAAGGAAGGTAACCAAGGTAGGCAAGTTGGTATCTTTCAGGTGTTGTATCGAAACCAGTGACCCATCGAAAACTGTGACCAGTAGTCGCTCTTCTAGTAATAGCTTGCCATACTGTTCAACAAATGTTAAGGTTAGGTTTAGGGTGAAGGGTTAAAGTTAGGGCTCGAACATTTGCTGACAAATGTGGCAAGCCATTAGAACAGCAACCCTTGGTCACAGTTTTCGATGGGTTTCAGTACAACACCTGTTAGCTGCAAAGCAGGATAGACGAAATGCTACCTTATCTGGAAGTGCGTTTCCCACTTCTCTCATACCCTGGACCCTTTGGCTGAGCGCTCCTGACTGTTCGATTAATCCCTCTGCTGCCGTGTCGTGCTCTTTTAGTCTTTCCAGAAGGGTGCGGGCATCTCCAAGAACCTTTTCCAACGTACACGCCATTGATACAGTTCCAAAACTTCCGAGTAGGCTTTTGCAAACTGAGCAGATAACTAATTAGCTTGATGGCTAGCTTGCAGCTATGCTAAATCTAAACCCGTTGTGAATAGCTAGCTATATCTCACTAACATATATCTAACAGCAACATGAGATATATTTTATTGACTATCTTTCCAGTTAACTTGTCAAGCTGTATACATTGCATCTGTTGTGATTTTATGACAGTATAAGTCAACCCCACACAGACAGAATCCCGGAACGTATCGTGACGGATACGTAGCCTCTTACATCACTACCGGATTTAGCAACAACAACAAAAACGTTTTCAGATTGCAACGTTGGGGTTGGTTTGGGTGCAGTTCAGTTCTGTCATTGATTTATGTGAAACCTCTGTGACATTAGCCTACTTTATTTTATCTTTATTAATTATGATGTTCTTCAGATTTCAGAGGCAATGTGAAATGTTTCTGTTTCTTTTGAAACCGACTCAGTTATCTATCTTGTTTGATAATGGACTGTGTGATTTGGATATTTGGATAAACAATGTAGGAGATATTCAACCTAGCATGAACCTTATATGTAGGCCTAGTTGATTTTAGATAAGAGAACTACTAAAACAGGGTTAATCTGAATAAGAAAAGTCCAACGTGTCTAAATACATACAACACAACTTTCATCAACCACAAACCTCTTCTCACATCTCTCTGTAATCGGACCCAACTATGACCCTAACGTTTTATTCTTGAACACAGCCCTACATTCCAACTTGTCGTCCTGCCTCCGGGTTTATGTGAGCACTGTCAATGGAAATATCGCGGTAGTACTCCATTCCACTCACTACGTAATGTGCCGTGCTGCTTCTGGCGGCGCTGGTGACAGTGCTGAAAGCTGTTGGGGTAAGTTTATAAAAAATCTGATTTCAAAGTATATTCTAAATATTATAGGTCAAGTATATGACCTTATATGACATATCAACGTTTACAGGCGTTTGTAAGTGATTCCGTGAGGCAATTATGTCCTTCTCAAGATTAGGCCAGGGCGGGGGCAGTGGTAGGCTATTCTTTCCTCGGCTTCATCTAAAATCCCAGCAAAGCTAGCTTCCGAGCTAACCATGTAGCTAACGCACCGACCGGTTTGCTAATATTGTCTGGAACGACAACGAAATGTATTTTTGTTTTAATGTCAATTTGTCCAAACGTATATGTGCACGGGCTCTGCCTTGTATGAACTAATTACAGCCCCGTTAAATGTAAAAGGATTAACACAACTCAGGTTATTAATGACCCACCACGAACCACGTCAACTGCATGCACGAGCTCAAATAGTAGCTCGCTAACAAGCTAGCTGTGCTAGCGGGCTTAGGTACACTAGCCATCAGTCGCAGTTTCTCTTTGTTGTTCCCTTCTCAATTAGCCGGCCTGGCTAGCTACGGACATAAGGTCCGATGGCGTCTTTATTGTCATTATTTTAGCGACATTTGTCGTAGCTATTTTTGTAAACAGCGTATTTGTCCTGCCTGGTTGTAATGAAAATGTTCAGACTTCAATCGCTTAAACTAACCTAAAAATCCATTGACACCGAATATGACATTTGAGATGAGCTAATCTTAACAAAGTTGAGTTTCACTGGCTGCTCAGGATGTCTTAACGTTGGATGGCCAAATCTGCGTTTGCAGGCACTGAGCGGCGTTGCTTGTTACAGACAACTAGGAGTAGGAAATAAGATAGGCCACGTCGTGTACTAGCGTTTGTTGTATTGAGCATGGTGGCCAGAATCTGAAATCACATGGTAGCCCATCGCAAGCCCAGGCCTAGGGCATGGTATGGTCCTAGACATGCAGCAGTTAGACGACCCAATTTAAACATGTACATTATAACAACATTCGAAATGCACGTAATAGAATATTTATTTTGGACAATGTCACTTTTTTTAAATATTTGTTTGTAGTTATCACGGAGAGTTGAACCTAGCCTGCGGTATAATAAGGCCTTCAGTCCAAGGAATCGTGTGTGTGAATCAATTCACCATCAACGAGTAAGATCGCTTCCATCAGCATTGTAACAGCTGATGTGAATTCCAGTTATTCAGAGCTGAAACGGCCAATCACTGTCAGTTGTTCAGTGGGTGGACAAGAGTCTAATGTGGCTGCGTCACTTGCGTTTGAAGACTACTATCACGTGTTCGAATAGGTTTCTTCACCGCTGCTTCTAACAAAGGTTGGTTCATTTGTGTAGTTTCTGTCACATTTGGTACATATCGGTTCCCAGAAATGACGTGATTTGTTGAAGGGTTGACAGTTTACAACAACACTCAGACATGCACCTGCAATGTGTATGCGTTTTCCCCGTAAACAACTCAAGCCTTTGTGCCAAGTAGCTTTAAAGGTCCCTTCCACTCCCAGAAATGAGATATGATCTGTGTTATTCTGAACACTTTCACCTTATTTTAAACACTGAAACCATTTGGAATGCTCGTTGCGACACAGCCATACCAGATTAGGTTGCATGTCTTGGGTTACATGTCACCCTTGTCTGGCAGCTTGTTTTCATACTGCAACATTGAGGTCAGTACTCACCACCAACAACATTTAGATCATAACTGTGGAACAATTTTTTTTGGAATAACCATCGATTGACTATTGCTCTTACTCTAACAAATGCTGAGTATTTGTGTGTTAGGTCTGTGCAATGTTATAATCCATCGTTTCTGATTTAAAGTAACATCCCTGGTCAGAGTGACATAAATATCAGCCCAACCAGAGCAATGAAGGGGCATGTTGATCTAGTAGACAGAGGGTCATGTAGTCAACTGGCATCATAGACTCTAAACAGGCAACTGAGGAAAGACTATTTTTAGGTCCATGAGGTTGAGGAAGAAGAATCTCTTGTCAGATTCACCAAAAATGAAATCACTCAGGGTCTGGTGCACTGGCATCACCTACTGGTCATTTATGTAGAAAGGGTATAGGTCTTTTTATGAACGTGCTAGTGAATCCTTAAAATGTCGGAGCACATACTTGAACTGTCAGTTCGAGCAAATGCAGTTCAGTATTGGCTGTAAACAACTTGGACTGGCTAATGGTTATCCCACTTCTCTAGTAGAATATGATCAATGTATTAAACACCGATGTTCAAATAGTTTTTGACTAACGGAATTTCTCTTCCTCAACAGTATGAAGTGAAACAGAACAGAATTTTTGTACCATCCGCAACTGCTTCTTCAAGTTCAGATCACAACAACGAAACAAATCAGAGAAACATCCCAAAACAAGCGAAGTTGCAACTTTGAATAAAGACAAAAGGAAAAATCACTTCTAGGGAAAAAAAACACTGAAGCAACCAACGAAACAACCGAAGACGAGACACGGCTACCCAATTGAAACGCGCGCAAGAGAAGCAATCCAATGCCAACGTTGTAAAACTGAGAAGATAATATCTGATCTGAAACCAGAAGTTTGTGCCTACTCAACAGCTTTGACAAAGCACACGTCCCAACGCTGTTTCCAGCCCTCTTCATCCTCACTGCACCACCGACTCACCCCGGGGTGCGGAGAGGGCTGCTATCTGCTAGTTTTCCCCCCCCTTCAGTTCCCCAACTGTCTCCCCATCTCTCTACTCTCCCCTTTCGCTCTGCTCATTTTGTTGCAGTGTTTTTGCACCTGCATTTTGCCTTTTTGTTCTAGTTTTTTTTCTCTCCTCACTGTTTATTTTTTGTTGTTGCTTTATGCAACTCCATTATACATCTGTAGTACTTGTGCCAGAAACGTGTAACACATAGCTGTGTGAAGAGACGACGTGCCACATCAGCATTATCATCACGTCCCTGACAACTGCAAGTTTCAAGACATAAAATCAAGGTAGGCCCCTGTTCTTTAGTTTGTTTGTTTTTAAACAATTTTCAGGGTACAACTTTGTCAACATTCCTGCTGGAACGAATTGCTTAACTTAAATCATTGATTTTCTGTCAGACAGATGTATTTACAGTAGTTGCTTAATATAATGGAAAAATACATTTGTCCAATTCAAGGGCATGCAAAATGACGAATATACATTGATTGTAACCAATGGTATGCGTTTTTATGTGGTTTTTAAGGTGAAACGGAAATTTCTTTGAACAGGCTTCATTTTCTTGGAATCCAAGATCAGATGTTCAGAATTGGGAAAGGGTCACACTCATTGCTCTGGTTCCCTGCTGTGCGGTCATAGAAGAGCCAGCGCACTCTGGACATTTTTCCCCTCGTTTATTTACACAAATAACCCACTGAAGTTCAAAAAGCTTTTGCTTGACTAAACAACCCTGCTCACGCCAATATACACTATTTTAACAAGTGCTTCATCAGTTTTGAGTAATATGACAAAAAGAGGGTTTCTTGTTCGGTTACTGATATTGGGCATTGATGACAAAATTACTTGCGTAAAGGTAAATATAGATAGCCTAGTTGTTTTTAGCTCTAAGCCTTCATTGGATTTCTGGAATGTTCTATGATTGATAAACCTGAATTACTTATCTAGATTAATTGGCTTTTTCCAACCACGTCAAAGAGATCCTACAATATTTGAGGGGAATCATCGGTTTAAGGGAATTGTCTTTAGTGCCCCTTCCTTTTGTCTTTATCCTGCACCACATTTTCCCTATAGTCTCCTACCTGTTGTTCCCTAGAGAATCCCACAGCCCATATCCCTTGTGAGTGTGATGCTTTGCTCACTGGCTGTTTATGCCTCTCCCTTTGATCTCATCCCTTTCCTCTCTCACCCTTTGCAGACGTCTGGTGGTGTGTATCATAGGGTGGTAGAACCACAAAAAAGAAAAAAAAAAAAAAAAAAAGATAAACAGAAAAAAGATTGAGACGTACCAGTTATCAGGTACAACCAGAGTTGGAGTCGGGTCTGAGGTTTATGGAAAAATATGGGCAGCCCTTGGAAAGGCTTTGTCGAGTTTACCTTGCCTGCGTCTCCACCCACCGCGTTCGTTAGTGCTGACCTGAGCAGCCCCCCACCAGTGGGGCTCAGCCTGTCACCGTACGGCCGATCCGTAAGTTCCAACCCCTTCCACTTCCTTCCCCCATCGAACACCCATCCTCCCACCACCTTGCCCTGAATCTCTCTGCTCTGACCTCTGGCCTAAACTCTCCATTCCCCTGTGGGCTCAGAGACCAGCCTCTGCGTAGGTGCAGTGTTGCAGGTGTAGGGTGTTTTTAAGATTGTTGGGGATTCGGGAGTTACATTTCATTTACAGTCTTTCATTTGGCGTTCCAAAGATTCACCCAAAAATGTCGTTGTCACTTTTTTATATAAAATGAAAATTTACCTTTTGAGGAAAATTTAATCTGACTGGAGTCAGTATTACCGCAATTCTGATTTGTTTCGAACATTTGATAGCTATCTGGTTTAGAAGGATAATGGATCTTGAGCCACCTGGTGTATCAAGAGGTCAGCAAAGGACCTAACAGCTGAGGCTGCTCTGGAACCCTTCATATAACCTTCATTTTATTACTGAAGTCCTTCAATTTAACCTCCCATCTCCATCAGCATGGTTTGACCTCTATGCTCATTTCTTCACTATGATTTAACTGCACCTCAGGTATCGATGATCAAGGAACACGTTTCCCTTGCAGTGAAGTGTTCAGTTGTCTTCCACTTTTTGATACAACTAACTTTCTTCAATCAGGTCTGCTTTAGATTTGTCAAATGCGAACCAATGTCTGGTCTTGGAAGTATAAAAAAGATCATGGTAATTGTTTTTCTTTCAAGGACACAGGATTCTTTCCACCTTTTTTTCCCCTTTATTTTTTGTTGTTGTTAACAATGTCATGTTGCTCTTGTAGTTGTGCTTGGAAACCTATATTTAATGATATAACAGTGGGGTCAAAAACAACTCATGGGTGTCAAGCTATTTGAAAATGGTGGTGCGGCCCTATTCCTACAGTGCCCCCCAGTCCAAACTCCAATGTCTAAAATGGAGAGAGGCCACTCGGAACCTCCGCAGGGGCGCAACACTGCCCCTGCCCCCTCCACCTCCGCCATGCCCATACCTCGCTGCTCCTCCCTGTCCAGCCGCCCAAACCCAGCCGGTAAAAAACACAAACGGACCCCCTTGTATCAGAGATCAGTAAGTTGGCATGCGGCGTGTGCCTATAGTATAACTATAGCAACTCGAGAGCTGTAACTGTCACGGTTGCAGTCTCTGTTTACCTGGAGCTAACTGCATGACTTAATAGTTTGCGGTTGCTTTATTCTTACAAACCCCAACCGAAGATGTACAAGTTCAGTTATAAATGATCAGTTGACAATGTTGGTGCCAGATTGGCTTTGGTGAAAGTCCAAATCCAGACTGCATGTTTTTGCCTAACTTTCAGTTTTTTCTTGGAGTATTGTGGACTAAAATGTACTGATTGTAATATTGTGAATGGAATGGGATCATTCTCTTGAGTCCACTAGAAATGACTGTGCCCTGTGGCCTTTTATTGGTACTGAATGGTCTGAATCCACAGGAAAACCCTATTTAGGGTGGCCCAATGCTGTTACCCTCTATTCACCCAACAGATAATGCCAGAAAGACTTGTTGGTTAGTCTCTCCTAAACTTGGATGCTCATTTGACTTTGTTTTTAGAGACGTTTGGGTTTGTCATGTGATTCAGATTGCACGTGTGTGTGTGCTTTTTGTAAGGTGTATGGGTAATTGGTAACAAGGTTTTATTGCAGAGAACCGCCAGAACGTGTACATTAACACCCATACTCATACTTGTTTTCGTTTTTTTCTGGTTTCACGCCGACATCAGATATCAAGGACCGCTTTTGACGCTTGGCTCACGTTGGATAAGACTTGACTGTTTTATGTCTCCCCCTACAGATGAGTTTTGACCCGGGCATGCTCCATAGCAACGGGCATACTGCGTATGCCAACGGTACGAGCGCAGGCATCAGGGAGACAGGGGTGGTGGAGAAGCTGCTTACTTCCTACGGCTTTATCCAGTGCTCTGAACGCCAGGCTCGCCTGTTCTTCCACTGCTCCCAGTACAACGGGAACCTGTTGGAGCTCAAGATAGGAGGTGAGAGCAGAACACACACACACACCTTCCAATTAGTTCCACCCTTGAGTCAGTTGAGAACCGGCTGCCTTGCCCTTACCTCTGGAATGTGAAGCCTGTAGGGGACGAATCAAGAACCGCCCCACTTCCCCCAGAACTCACTGCGAAAAATGAAAAGAAAATGTAGATCTTACCTGGATCAAACTTCCTCACATGTAACTTCCTTCCTGTCTCCCCCCCCCCCCCCCCCCCCCCAGATGATGTGGAGTTTGAGGTGTCCTCTGACAGGCGCACTGGTAAACCAATAGCAGTGAAGCTGCTTAAGATCAAACCAGAAGTGCTGTCAGAAGAACGTATCTCGGGCCAGGTGGGGCGAGAATCGCACGCCTCTCCCTTTACTGTGCTGCATGGTTATATTCATCCAGTTAAGGAACACCATTTTACTTTTGGTTCTGTTCTTGTCTCGTGTCACCTCAGTGTCTGTCTCTCTTGTCGTTTTGAATGTGGGGTTTTTTTTTTCCTTCTAGCTCATTGTAAATCTGTTCACCCATTTCATATTTTTCTTTTATCTTTTTTTGTTTTAGTTTTTTAAACGAGTCTGATCACGGTCATAACTACATTGCATACTTGATGCAGTATTAAGGACAGACCTTTTCATATTCCTAGCCACATCTCTTTTTTTCTGTGAAAGTTTTGATCCGCACTTGCTTCCAAGCGCTGATGGTATGTTCTGAGATTTACAATGGGCTGGATTGTCCTTGACATAAATGTTTTGTGTTGGTGTTCAGGGGTGGAGGTGTTTGAGCAGCAAATAGAAAATATGTAGTGTTTAATTCCCCAAAGCCTGATTTTAAGGGATTTTTAGTCAAAACATTCTTTTGTAAATTTGTGTCTTATTCAATGTATAAATCACAATGACCTCTTCCCTATGAAAATCAACTGTTCTGTTTCCTTACGGTATATTGAAATTGGGACTTTATAAATACAAGAATCGGATAAGTACTTTGGCAGGTTACGTAGTTTGTGTATTGACGACATCCAATGCCAATCTTAACCATATGCCCCACCTGGGTTAACCCTGCTGTTCAGGTTGTTTCTGCGATTCCCACTCACCTGGATGGCAAGTCCGCTCCAGGACAGGTGCCTACCGGCAGCGTCTGCTACGAGAGAAATGGGGTAAGAGCCTTAGATGGTACAGCGAGCAAGGGAGATTCTTCACCAAAAGAGTGTTAGTCAATGTAATGTAAAGTATGGATTCCACCCTTGGCAGGAGGTGTTTTACCTGACCTACACCCCAGAAGATGTTGAGGGAAACATCCACCTGGACACTGGAGACACAGTCAGCTTCCACATGGAAACTAACAAACAGTGAGTTACACATTTATTTTGGGGGGAGGGGGGGGGGGGGGGTTAAATCTCTTCCTGCACCCCGATTATGTCGGGTTTAACAGTTCCATTGACATCTTCATACATCGTACTACTGCATGTTCCAGCGACTCTGTTTGTTTCAGCACCGGTGCGGTCAGCGCTCACAACATCCACCTGGTAAAGAAGAAACAGATGAGCTGCCAGGGGGTGGTGTGTGCCACCAAGGTAAGACCTACCTCACATCTTGTACCTGAGAGGGCCTGGGCGGGACCATACCAGCGGGTCACCTGCACGGCCGGAGTTTAACCCTTCTGCGTCCTGTGTTTGACAGGAGGCGTTTGGATTCATCGAGAGGGCGGACGTGGTCAAGGAGATCTTCTTCCACTATAGCGAGTTCAAGGGTGACCTGGAGGCATTGCAGGCTGGGGATGATGTGGAGTTCACCATCAAAGAGAGAAATGTAGGTGCCAGATTGTTGGGTGCTTGATTGATATGAAAGTAAAAAAATATTAAAGTAAAATTCAAGTAAAATATTGAAAAGTGTTGAAATAGAAATCTGTGGCAGTCTGAAATTGTAGCTTTTCTCTATAACTTGTAGCCATCCCAAATACACCAATGTTCGTGTTAAGACTCCATGTTGTCCGTTGTCAGGGGAAGGAGGTTGCCACGGAGGTAAGGCTTCTGCCACAAGGGACTGTCATCTTTGAGGACATCAGCATTGAACAGTTTGAAGGGACAGTCACCAAGGTCATCCCCAAAGTCCCAAACAAGAACCAGGTAAACAAACCACAAATGTTAAGACATGGACCAACTGTCAAATTCATATTGATGAGTGATGAAGAGTTTGAAGTCTGATGGTCCTATTGACGATGGGATGACGTTGTCAACCAAATCGCCGGATTCCACGTTGATGAGTAACCGCAGTTAACGTTTAGTTTTTCTACCTTGCAGAACGATCCTTTACCGGGCCGCATATCTGCCAGGATCAGTTTTCAAGACAAAGAGCTTCTGTTTGGGGAGAAAGACACCAAGTCTAAGGTAACCCTGCTGGAGGGAGACCACGTGCAGTTCAACATCTCCACCGACCGTCGCGACAAGTTGGAACGGGCCACCAACATCGACATCCTGTACGATACCTTCAACTTCACCAAGGAGACCCGTGAAATGGTGAGTCCTTCCCCACAGTAAGAGTTGTCAGTCGTGCTTTCTTTCCGATGTCTGGATGGTAGTGTGTCCCCCCCCCCCCCCCCCCCCACCCACAGTTTAAATTAAAGTGCAAAACCAAGCTAAACTTGAGGCCCAAAGCACTGTATCTGAAGTGCTTTTTCAACTTGTATCTCTCCTGGCATTGAAGATTCATCCTTAGCTCTCCTTCTCACCCAGGGTGTGATCGCTGCGATGCGTGACGGTTTTGGCTTTATCAAGTGTGTAGACCGGGATGCCAGAATGTTCTTCCACTTCAGTGAGGTTCTGGAAGAGAGCCAACTGCACATCTCTGATGAAGTCGAGTTCACCGTTGTGCCGGTAAGTCTGAAAAGCGCTTGAACCTGCAGCTGTCCTTTTTCCTTAATTACCTTCCTTGCTTGTCTTACTTTTTATAAAGTCAATTTTCCAGAGTTACTGAAGCACATATTGAATTTCCAATGTATTAATGTCCTTGGATACACAGGATGACAACAGCGTTTTTATTTATTTAATTGTTTTGGGGGGTAAAGAACTATTGGATCTAAAAATAAATATTGAATAAGTCTCTTATGACCAACTCCTCCCCCCTCTTCTGGGCTCAGGACATGCTGTCTGCTCAGAGGAACCACGCAGTGCGCATCAAGAAGCTGCCCAAGGGCACAGTCTCCTTCCACACTCAGTCTGAGCAGCGCTTCGCGGGTGTGGTGGAGAAAGAGGCCGTGGCAGCCGTCACCAACAAGACTGGCAGTCCCAGCAAGATCAAGGAGAAGGTAAGACGGCAGCCCACCGAAGCACCAGTTTGATCACAGCACCACATGCCCACATACTCTCTCTCTCTCTCTCTCTCTCTCTCTCTCTCTCGTCTGATCTGTCGCCTCTCATTCTCACATCCATTCCCCATGTCAGTTAACTGAGAATGGATCTCGCCCTGCCTCTCGCACGGCCTGCGTCTCACTCACATTCTCAATCGCATTTAGTTTTTTTTTTTTTTTTTTTTTTTTTACCATATAATTTTTTTAGTTCTAATCTTATATTTCCTTTCTCCTTCAACCCTTTCCCCTTATGCTCCTTCTCTTCATTAGAAAAAAGACAAGGTAGGCTTTTCTGGCTTGCATGATGCCATACCCCCCCTGGTTAATGTTTAAAAAATGTACATCACTTCTACTGGGAGATGTTTTCTCAGGGTTGGAGGATTTAAGACTAATGCGGAACATGCTACTATTTATATTAGCATTCCAGGGCAACTCTCAAATTCAAAACTTTTTGTAGCCACTGATTTTATTATTTTCATATCTTTCCATTAGCGATTCTTACCAATTCTAAAACTATATCTGAATAAAACGGTTAGAACTTCAGTGTTCAAGCAGACCCTTAGATATTATTTTCCTAATTGCGTGTTCTCTTGTCTCTAAAGGGTAAAGTTGTAGAGAAGGTCAGTGGTGTGGTCTGAATGAGCTACCCGCCCCAGGGTTGAGTGCATGGGTTCAGAATGTGGACCATGGATCAAACTCTTGTAAAATGTACTCATTTCGACAGTCTTTGACCTGTCAAGACTGGTTCACATATGCAGATATTAACTTGGAAAGTTGTTTATTAACACTAGTTTTAGATTTGCTGGCTGACCCATCACTACAAGCTATTGCTAACGGGGAGGTACTAATAGGATTTGAAATGTCTGGTGTTGAATATACTGATGACTTACTAAGGCAACTTATCTTGTACACAACACTACAATGTCCTTTTCACTGATATGGCAACTCCTTTTTCATATTAGTGACACTTTCAGAATAACAGTGTGTATCTGTGTCCTTGACCTTTACATAATAAGCCCCAACAGATACAACAACTGAGACAACGGGTAGTTTGTTATGTAGATCAGCCCTAACGCATCTGATAGTCATTCAGGTCTTTAACCCCTTATCATCGTGTTCTGATGTCTTGTGTTTTGTTCTGATGTCTTGTGTTTTTGCCTGCAGGAAGCCGAGGAGGGCGTGATTGGTTATGAGGACTGTGGAGTGAAGCTGACTGTGTCCTATCACGTCAAGGACCTGGAGGGGGCCAGCCAACCACAGGCTGGAGATAAGGTACTCGTCTAACCCAGGATTCCCCTGCTGCTGTTAGGCAGAGTATTTACATGCTGTCTCCCTGATCTCTATCGGCAAAGTAAGATTTAACTTTGAGTAAGAAAGTTTACAAGTAGGGGTGTAAAATACATAAGCCTGTTTGTGCCAAATCTAAAATGTTTGACATCAGTTGCTTAGATGGAGCAACGCCCATCAGCAACTCGTGTTTATCCAACTTTGTCCACTAGGTGGAGTTCTCCATCAACGAGGTGAAGAGAACGGGCCAGCAGAGTGCGGTCTCCATCAAGATTCTCAACCGTTCAGCCAACACCAAGAGGCTTCTAGGATTTGTTGCCACTCTGAAAGATAACTTTGGCTTCATCGAGACCGCAAATCATGATCAAGAGATCTTCTTTCACTATAGGTAATGCTTTGAAGTACTTTTTTTTTTACTTTGTAGTTTGCCTGGCAATGACGGCAGTAGCTAGGTTACCGTTATGGGATGTGTCAGGTGGTTGATCTTTTTGTTTGTCTGTTCCAGTGAGATGTGTGGAGACTTAGACAGCCTGGAGCTGGGGGACACTGTGGAATACACCTTGTCAAAGGGCAAAGGAAACAAAGTCAGTGCAGAGAAGGTTACCAAGGTGGCCGCAGGTATGAATCCGTTTTGCCGTTGGCCTTTTATCTACCATACCCGCAGGGTTTGGGGGGAAAAATCGAATTTGAATCTCGATTCAGTCTTCTAGCGATTCACGTATTCATGTAAAAAAATTGTTTCGTTTTTTTTCTAATGTTATTTATGTATTTTAATTTTAAAATCGTGAATAGGTTTTTAATCGAATCGTGAGGTACCAAAAGATACCTGCAGATCTTTGGCTTCTGTTGTCAAAATGATTTTTGTGCACCACCACAAGCAATTCTTTTTAGCCATGTATCACCTTCCCTATGACCTGTCATCTGATCTTCCACTGATTGGTGGAGCTAATACTGATGCCTCTTATTACAGTTAATGGTGTGGGGGAAGATGTTGGTGCAACAGTGATGCTGGGTAAGGTGGTTCGTCCTCTCCGCAGTGTGGACCCCTCCCAAACAGAGTACCAGGGACTTATTGAGGTTACTGAAGAAGGTGAGACTCTGACCAACTTTTAAAACCTTAACCTGGTGAATCCATTAATATCCTTCAGTTTTTCTCTGAACTTGACATTCTTCTCCTCTCTTTTCCCCATCCAGGTGGCACTAAGGGCCAGAATTATCCCTTTGGCATCGTCGGCATGGCAAACAAGGCCGATTGTCTGCAGAAAGGAGAGATGGTGAAGTTCCAGTTATGCACCGTGACCCCCACGGGGCAGAAGATGGCCTGCAGCGTGATCCCCCAGCGTAGAGCCTTGGTGGAGTGCGTCAAGGACCAGGTAAACAAGTTTGCCATCGTGTAAACTGGGGCCAGACTGACAATGTAGTTGAAAGCAAGTTTTGATCCCCCTTAAAGTACTGTAATTCACTTTAAAAAAAATATTATATATGTATATAATCTAATGCACTTTCCTTTTTTGCCCCAGTTTGGTTTTATCACATATGAGGTGGGTGAGAGTAAGAAGCTGTTCTTCCACGTGAAAGAGGTGCAGGACGGCCTAGAACTCCAGACGGGGGACGAGGTGGAGTTCTCAGTCATCCTCAACCAGCGCACGGGGAAGTGTAGTGCCTGCAACGTACGCCGAGTCAGGTAAGCACCTCAGGAGGCCCACGCGCTCGTCTACTCGGGAACACCCCTTTTTTTTTTTTAAAGCAAGTGTTGTACATTTAGTCATTTAGCAGACACTCTTATCCAGAGTGACTTACAGTAAGTACAGGGACATTCAGAGGCAAGTAGAGTGAAGTGCCTTGCCCAAGGACGCGTCATTTTTTTAGCACGCCCGGGAACCAAACCGGCAACCTTCTGAGTTATAGCCCGATTCTCTAACCGCTCAGCCATCTGACTCCCTGTTTTTCTCTGCCCGTGCAGTGAGGGGCCTAAACAGGTGGCGACGCCTCGTCCGGACAGGCTGGTGAACCGGCTGAAGAGCATCACCCTGGACGATGCCAGCGCTCCTCGTCTAGTCATCGTGAGACAGCCCCGCGGCCCCGACAACTCCAAGGTAGGTCCGACGTCTTGTGCTTGACATGAAGCCATTCAGCTGGACCTGCTGCTGTTTTTTAAGTGCTCAGTTATTTCATCAAGTAGTCGAGAGTTATTTGTGAAATATCTACGTTTAGGTCATTTTGAAGCGCTCAGATCTGTGAGTGTAATGGTGGTTGTATTTTGTTCTCAGGGCTTTAATGTGGAGAGGAAGACGAGGCAACCTGGAGTGATTGACTGAGCAAGCCAGCCCCCCGCCTGCTGAAGGTTGCCATGATTTATTAACGTAATCCCATAATGGACGACATCATGGGAAAGGAATTTTTGCTATCATATGCTCGTACTCTGACACAGGCCCATATTTGCATACAGACCTAGACACACTGACACACACACACACACATACAAATAGGCATGTGTAACCCCTATCCCTGTCCCCATCACCTGCAAGGAACATTCTCATTCCATTAGTTCCATGCTGCCCGTGTATGATGTATTTGATGCAGAGCTCCTTACTGCAAGTATACATGGGGATAACTCTTCTGAGTGTGTGTGTGTGTGTGTGATTGTTGTGCACAAGGTGTTTTAGCAACGGTAGAGGTTATGGTGCATCAAAGAGGGGTTTGCTTTTGAGGAGCCCCGACTCTCAATATCAGAGGTGACTTATTTTATTATTATTTTTGTCCCAATCTTTTTTCTTTTTTTCTTATTTTTGATTTTTTTATGTCTGGAATTCTGCACCTGAAACCTGTCATCTATTTGTGTGTGTGCGTGTACGAGTGTCGGCATGTACTGGAGTCCATCTGCTTTGTTTTGTCTCTCTCTCTCTCTCTTCCTTTGTGGAAACGACATAAAACGTATTTGTTAGTGGTTTCCTCCACTGTATGCTTTCCTTCAAATCACATAAAGCAAAGCAAAAGTTCCCTCCATAAGGAGGATCCTATTTCTCATGTGCGGGCTTAAACAGGCTATTTCTCTGCTCGGTTTTTTGAGCAGTTTTAAAATGCTTTATTCAAGAGCTGAGCGTGAAAGCATGGCGTTGCGTGTTGTGCAGTATGTGAATGTTAAGTGATTATTTTGATTGGGATTTATTTTCTCAAATATTGGAGCCTTTAGATACCTTTTTGGTATTCACATGCTCCTATTAAGCAATTTCCCCAGGTGCAGAATTTCTAATGTCATCTTACATCCTGCGGTTCTTTTATACATATTTTTTTTTCTCTTGCACATCTGCTTTTGTTCTGTTGAAACTCGGAATTCTGCTAATGACTGATAACTGAAATAAAAAATAAGGTGCCTAAAAATGACAGACAAAAAAAATTAGATGTATCCTCTGTCCCCTGCCAACCGCCAAAATATAAAGAACAATCTTAGGGTGGCTTTGTTTTTCTAGTAGAAATAATACTGGTCTGCATCCCAAATACCTGTGGGTTGAAATATACTGTATGTAATGTGTGCTTTTTTTTTTCTTTTCTTAGTGGAAGATTCAAACATCAAGATATAACAATAAAAACCAATTTAACTTAAAGTGGGGGGGAAGAGTAACAAAGTATTAGAAATAATTAAGGTAAAAGGATCAGGATATCTATTATTGTACGCTGGAGACGGGTGGATGAACTGTTGTGCCTCTATGCACTCATGGAGTTGGTCTGAATAAATTTCAACTCTGGAGAGATAACTGGGTTTCTGATGAACTGCTTACAGGGGCTCTCCCATGTACTTTTGTTAATGGTCTTGAATGAAACAATTGAATTAAAGTTTTATGAAAATCATAATTAGCTTTTGTCTTTATTTGGTAGGTCTTAAAGATTCTGTATTTATATTGCATGAATGTGTATGTGTGTATATATAAACTAAACAATATCACAATATACAGGGCCGGCGTTTGCTTTGGGCGAATTGGGCAGCCGCCTAGAGGGGGGCGCCAAATTCCGAAGTGCGTCCATTAATTTACCGAGGCGGGATGGGGTGGCGTCTCTCCGAATTTCGGTCCCGGGGGAGGGGGGGTGTTGTTGAAACATCTCGCCTAGGGTGGCGATGCTGCCTGCACCAGCCCTGAAAATATGACTATAACATCCAAGTGGGTCAGATGTACCTAACTTTAACAAAGCTTCTATGTTGTAACATCTAAACACTTCTTCTGTCAGACCTTAGTGCTGCCCAGATGTATGGTGATCTCTGAGCGATGTACAACTTTGTGTTTTGCTTCTGGTTTAAGGCTCTGTGCTTCAGACCAATGTGTCCACCATTCTCTCAGCTGATTGGGCCTGGAGGCATTTGGGTCCTTGATCTGATTTGGAGAAATAAAAGCACTGGGAACATTACAGTCCTCTATGGGAGGAAACTTCCTGTCTGTATTTACCTCACAAGCTGCACTTGATCTTTGCTGATTGACTTCCTTATATGGAATATCCATGCTCTCTACAGAGCCAGTTGTGAGGTCTGCGGTTGGAGCCATCTCCTTTCCCTCTGGCCTTGTTCTTTGAACCCTACCGAGATCAAGGCCGGCCATCTTGCATTTGTACTCCTCCAACCTCGCTTTGCACTCCACAGCTTTCTCCCTCATCTCCAGGAACTGTGCCTGCAAGTCTTTCTCAAAGCCCTCCTCTGCCTTCAGCTCGTTCTCCCAGAATTGCAGCTGTTCTGTTTCTTCTTCGATCATTTTCAGTTGAGCCTCCTGTCCAGCTTGCTTGGCCCTCTGATGCTCTTCCAGCTCACATATCTGTCTTTCCGTTGACGTTATCTGTGCCTGCAAGCCTTGCAGACTAACCTGTTGCAGTGTAATAATATGTTTTAGCTTTCTTTTGTCCTCTTCGATCTTGCTGGCACCGCTTGGGTTAATCAGATCCACGGCTTTTGTTCTGCCAGTGTTGCTGTCTTTGTGTGCGGGAGAAACGTTGCCATCCTTGCCCTCTTTGTTTTCATCACAACTGCCTGTGGTACTATTTGGTCTGTTCTTGCCTTGATCTCCCATGCAGCAGGAGGTTTGCTGTTTCTCAGCTGATTTCCCGCTCTTTAAGTTTTTCGTTTTGCTGCGCAGACCTCTCGGGGCGGGCGCGTCCTTGGCAACGGTGACGGACACGTCCAGAGAGCTATCATTCCTAATGCCTGCCTGCTCTTTGCTCCCCTTATCACGACTAGACTGCTGGCTGCTACCCCTGCCCAGGTTCTCCAGCCACCCCCAGGCCTCCTCCATCAGTGTCAGCGACTTCCTTTTGGGACGTTTCATTTCCTCTGGTGGCTGCTCAGCTTGTTGACGCATGCGGGATATTGGCGGTAGACTTTGACGGTGTAAAGTGGGGGCGGCGCTGTCCCTTCGTACCCGACCCCCAGCATCGACACTCCTTAGCGGGGTCGGACAAGCTAGGTACCTCCCTCCTCTCGCCCTGGCCGCTCCTTCCCATAGAGAAGGTCCGTTATGTACCAGGGTTAGCTGGACGTCCCTGGCCTGCTGGCCGTACTTCTCCAGGGACTCCAAGAGCCGTTCACTGGGTGTCACACTGCGCTCAAAGTCTTTGAATTTCTCCTTCAGTGTGTAACGGCCAGGGCAACCTGCACACACATATCATGATCACTGATCAGTATGTTTGAATGCTGTTCATAATGAAGTGGTAAAATGAGCTGGGGTTGGTAATGTACTCACCAAGGGATTGAGCCAAGGCTATCACCACTTCTTGGTAGGTTGTTTTCTCTGTGACTCCACAGACCACACGAGGGATGCCCTCCACTGACACTTTGACCTCCATTGCTTGGTCAATCTATCATTAGAATGAAAGTGGGTGATCGCACTATGAACACATGACTGAATTTAGCCCCATGAGAATCATGATATATGATCATTACAGATAAATACTTAATGAATGCAGCTTTCAAACAGATGCATCTGGGTAAGCATTTAGACAGACGAATTAGGCTACCCTCTTTATCTGTCTCCACAATCAGGCATGCCTTCCTATGACTGTTGGACCTTGGGGCATTAAACCCACACAGTGTTGTGGATAATAAATAATACAACCAAATTGAAGAAGTAGAATCCAAACAGGTTCATCAATATGTATTTAACCAATCAGGGATGAAAGATATAATTTTGGTGGCTGGTTAGAAAATTTCAATTTAGGAATACAACGCATCAATCACAAAATGTGATTGGAAGGTTTAACAAGGACTAGGACTATGTTAAGGACAATCTATATAATTAGTTATTAAATGTCAACTAACATTTGGAAATCAAATGTAAATAATCAATAAGTTACTATATATTAACATGTCGATATTTACATTTTCTTTGCATGGAATCTAAATCTTATTTGAATAATACACCGAATTACTATCAGACCAGATTTACGAGTTTGAATCCAACACGAGCTTCATACATTTATTATTTGTCTACAATTAATGTCGTTATATACCTGTTTATACCTGTTAATTAAGTGTACAATTTTATAGAAAGCAGAAAAGTTAGTCAACTGACCTTTTAGAGTTGAAGTGAACCAGATGTGTGGAACTGTCCCCTTTTACTACATTCATGCACTGTTCCGTTTGGGATGGTGGCAGTTTCTTAGACCATAATTGGAATTCCCAAAGGCATCTACTACTGGAGGATAGTTTAGAAACCCACCCCTCTTACAAGGAAGATAAACTGATAAAAGAAGTTTCCACACGTAGACCAATCCTTTTTTTAGTTAAGTACTTCCACATCTAATTTATTTTGATGTCTTGATCAGAATGTTAAAGGGAAAAAACTTTATTTGTGTCAACAAACAATGCAAACTGTACACAATGCCAGCATCTAAATAAAACACTTATGTGGGGGGGATCATGACTAGAGGAATGTAGTTGGAATCTTCATCCCATTCCTGCCTCAGAGGGATGCAACATGTTTACTTTGTTGGTGATATTACCTAACAGAAAAACTATTGAACAAAAATATTCAACAACGTGAATGTGCGTTATGAAATATTGATATATCTGTTAAATGACTAAATGAAATCAATTTGACAACATTTCAGAACATGAAAATGTAGCATTCACATTCAGATGATCAGTGAATTAAGAAATATATAGCCTATGTGACCGTGACACTTCATTGATCCTACCTCATTGGATTGAGAAAGGTAATACATGAATGTAACACTGTGGTTTCTCTGTGCTAGCCTTCAAAGACACCTGTTGTGAAACTGGGTCCCGTCTGGCAGTTAATGATAGGGGGTGATGTAAGTATTGAAACTTGACTGCCCTACCCACATGTACAGCTGTCTTACTGGATGTCTCATAGCTTCATGCACAGGCAGAGATAGCTGAGCAAAGATAGAAGAGATCGCTCTTGTCAGTGTGTTCTGTGTCGAACAAAACTGTTTTAGACACAGAGGGCCTCATTTACTAACATTGCGACTGCAGCTTAATCTGCGCCTTTGCCGCAACGGACGGTGTACTTCCGCATTTTGCGTGGTATTTATCAGACCAGATCCTCGTCAGGCAATCAGCGCCCATTAGTGTTAATTAGCGCGCCGTTAACACAGGAAAAATCGCCTGCATGTTACTGCCACCATTGGTGATTCGAGGAAAAGAAAAGAAAAACTACAGCGACTAGGAGCTAGAAATATACACACTCTTTTTCCCTTATACCCTCCCAGCAGCGGTAATCTGCGTTTTTACTCAAGTGCGCTGCCTTTGTAAATAGGCGGTGTTATGTCTTTACCCGCTATTTCACGCCTGAAAGGGGCGCAATCCTGTTGGTAAATGAGGCCCAGAATGTCTAAAAAACCTCCACAACAGTTTCCAAGTCAGTGCCAGTTGACGGCGCCCGTTTGTGGCGAATGCTATTGCATTCATATAACTTTTGAGTGCAGTGCCCGTTTTGCCGACATCCATCAAATATATTATTTGCTCCATTGCTGTTTACGATCAGAACTGCGTCTAAAGCAACAGTTCTGATAATTTCATTATGTTAATTTCATTTTTTTGTCATAGCGGTTTGCTATTATTTGAAATAACAGACAGTAAATTGATCAATAAATCGAGTATTCAACAAATCAAATAATTGCAGGACCTGAGTGAGGTGCACGTTTTACATCCACAACAGCCTTAAAAGATGTAACAGATGATATCTATGCAAGAGTTAAGGAATCACGTGTCTTGACACGGAATGTTCATGTATGACCACATATTAGTTTTCCTTGACTTAGGTAAGCTGCTGGGCCACTGCCCTCTCTGCCATCCTACCTCTACTGACCAATGTACCCATCCATCACCTGATCCCTCTCACTGGCTGCACACTAGAGCTTTGACATTTAGAAGAGCATTCCCTAAATAGATGTCTTGAGCACATCTTCAGGGCTGCTTTGAGCAAGTGTCTAAGGTTTAAGACATTCGTTCAATTAGACACTGTGAACCTGACAGTTCGAAACACACAAAAGTGTTCTTTGCTCCCAAAATAGGCTTTTAAGTGAAGCTTTGTTATGTTTGTCCTGTACTATACTGCTCTCCACAGATCAGTTGTTTAGCTTCATACCTGACCTAGAAGCCTGTTGTACCTGACGTTTTTACAAGTTGTCTCTGTATGAGTTGAGTCTATATGATCCTGCAGATATTATTGCAGGCAGGGGTACACTTACATTAAATATCGGTGAATGATTATTATAATAATGTATTTATTGGATATCATTTCAAATGTCCACATGCATGTTAGAGTAGGTTATGTAGTAAACCATTCAGAAGAAACTGCATTTCAATTTATCAATTTTCAAGGCATTTCCACAGCAATTATGTTTACCTTCTAGAAACTGAGTGCATGCCCATGAACTTGACCAGCAACCCAGCTTATGTAATACCAGACCCTCAACACCTCTCTGTGTGTGTGTGTGTTTGTCAGAGAGACCCATGTTAAAACTTAAAATAGAGTGTGCACACAAGATCCTGTCCTCGCAAATCCAGTGTGGGCAGAACAGGCTCTGGTTACAGGGGGGGGCAAAGCGGCCTTAATATGGGACCAGAGAAGTGGAGGGCTCCACACATCCTCACTACATCGACCAGGTAGCTGACCTGCATAGTCCACTTCTCAGGAAGCGTGTTTGAGCCAGGGAACAGCCGTCACCATGCCGAAAGTTGCAGTGCTGGGTGAGTAGGTCTCTGTGCCCACGGTTGACCCTCTCCATCTCTTACAGACGCCCACCTGGCAGGATGTTCTTACAGATGGACTTACAAGACTAGGAGACTCCCCAGGGAAAAACTAGCTACTTAAAATAATTTGTTTTGTTTTTTTACCCCCACATATTTTTTTGTATTTCCGTCCTAGTAGTTGTATGCATCTTCTGTAGAAAGGAACATTTGTATCTCATGTGAACTTTTCAACTTCTTTTAAGACATCATAGTAACTTTTTACCTTTTGGCACGTTTACAACTGAGATTGTGTCAACATTATCTCATAAACTGTATCTCATTGGATAAAAGTTAAACCACATTTAGTATGAAGGATTTAGTATTGTTAACCTCTCTAATCTGTGATAATCCCTTTGAATTTGACTTTAATATTTTTATTTACTGAGAGTCACATCAGGTCCTGTGTCTGTCACCAACTGTTCAGGTGATAAATTCCCAATACTGCACTCGCAACCTCAGCCAAATCCACGATGATTGATGGACATAGAACTGGACTGACAGCTTAATTGCTTGATCACTCTGGAGACAACATGCATAAAGTTCCAATATAAAGAAATCACGTCATATTTGCACTTCTCATAGCAAGTTAATTACGCCATCACATTTTTGGAGAACAAATACCAGAAGGCTTACACCCCACGCATACACACCCTGTGTGACACCTTGCAGAGTGTAACATTGAACTTGAGCTTGACTGAAGTACACATGATGTCCTGTTTGGCTGTTGGGGTCATAGGTCTTGACATGATGTCAAGGGGGCTCCTTCTAGGAAATATGTGGCAGACATTAGATAGGGAGGGTGGGTCTTTTGAGTGGTTGGGTAAAACATGTGCAATGGGGAGAGTGAAGTTTGAATGCTGGTGTGTCAGCAAATACGTATAGGTCAAGTGTCTCGTTAATACAGGACATCTTGTGACTTCCTGTATTATGTGGAATGTTGAGCTTTATTTTGTAGTGAAGCTGAAATAAATTATAACATACACTCTATGGTGTTTATAGCTCAATTAAAATGTCCTGTAAATATTGAAATATAATATGTAATTGTTAATAATGGATGACCATTGGATAATCTTGTAACGGGTCACCAAAAATATTCATATATTTATATTTATGTATTTTTCATATATATTTCTTGGCATTTTCAGCTTTTTGTTGTTGATAGTTACAGTTTGAGAGAGACAGAGACAGGACCATGTGGTATGCATTCTACCCAGTAATCCCCCTCATGCCCCTCTCAGAATCATGTCAGTGACACACACATGGCCTACTTACTAAAGTACAGATGGGAGGGCGGGGCACAGGGCTGTAACTTGCTACTGAGGTAGTTTTTTTCCAAGTGGTAGAAAATAGAAGCGCTATCACTCATACGGCCGCTGTCTAAGGAGCTTGGCTCCATGTCAAGCTAAGGGGTGTAAGAAGAGTCTGGTTATGGCTGGGCATGGGTGGTGCGTAGACTGGGTACAGATTGCACGAGACTCAGTGTAAACATAGGGACATTCTTAGATGACAACAATGGCAAATCCTGATCTGTAAAAACAGTGATTTGATCTATGCCATCGTTGTCAAGGCTTGTGTCTGGATGCCTTAGATCTACACTAGTCAACATTACACATGTGTAGCAACTAACACGACCACGAAAGACTTTGTTGATGACAGGACGTAACACAATCTTATACTGTTTTGTATACAGCTAGGTTTCAGGTGGTACTGGAAAACCAACTAATGAACATTACATTTAGTCATTTAGCAGACGCTCTTATCCAGAGCGACTTACAGTAAGTACAGAGACATTCCACTCGAGGCAAGTAGGGTGAAGTGCCTTGCCCAAGGACACAACGTCATTTGGCACGGCGGGGAATCGATCCGGTAACCTTCTGATTACAAGCCCAACTCCCTCACCGCTCAGCCATCTGAGCCCTTAACAGTTCATTTGTTATTTTCTGACTGAGGAGAAGGAGGAGGAGGAGGGGGGAGGAGGAGGAGGAGGAGGAGGAGGAGGGGGAGAGGAGGAAGAGGAGGAAGAGGAGGAGTATACTGTACATGCAAACACAAAATCAACAGAAACAGCAACTGAAGAGTTGCACATTTGAGATTCACAATCACTTTAGTTGTCTCTGTAGGGAATTTTGTCTCAGACATAAAGACTGCCACACAAATATACATACATAGTGCAGTAACAGACACAAACAAGAGCACACATAAGTGCAAGTACACATGACACAGCCCTTCATTTCACACCCTCCTTACATCCTGAGTTTAGGAGATTCTCTTATAGGAAATGAAAGAGTTGTTATATCTCCTTTGGTATCATTTCCTTTATTTAATTGAAACCCTGTAGCATCGACCTGGTGGGAGCAGTTCATATTCTAAACACAGGACATGGGAGGGATTAATAACAATAATAAACATTAATGCAGCCAACCTTTTCTTTTTCGCAGTACCTTCTCTATACGAGATAACAACAATTGTTTTGTTTTCCTTTCCTTTACCATGACTGTCCTGTCCGATGGGACATTTTGCTAATCTACAGAGGAAGAGAGTAAGTAGGATTTGAGGAAGGTGTCTTGGCACCAGCCAGAGAGCACTTTCAATGCATGGATCGAATGAATCTTCGGACTAGGATTGGTTTGAATCCTTTTACACCTTCCTCCAATCATGTTCACAAAGGTTCTTCGGGGGAGAAAACGTGCACTTGTCTGTTACATACGGTTGAGAATGTTAAAGAATGAAAATGAAACACTATTCTTGGAGCTTGACGAGTCAGACGCTATTTATCCAACAATTGCTCACTCTTTGCTGGGAAACTACTGTATGGTTTTAATCAGCTTCCTGAGAGGATCTTGAAAAACATTTTCTCTCAGTAGAGCATGTAAAGAGTGAACACATTGTTGAATAAATGCCCTGCAGGTGGTTCAGTGACAGAACATTGAAGTGCATGATCATTATGGTGTCAGGTTAGGAGCTGTACAAACAAGTCCTCTTTGTCTTCCAGACTTGTTTGAACTTCAAAGGGAGGGTTCATGTTTTTATTTTCCATCTTGACTTTTGGGTAAACATCTACAGTATGCTGCATGGGTCTTTGAGATGCAAGTGTCATGATTCCGTCAACCAAGTATTCCCTTTCAACTTTAATCATAAATTGCACTGCTATTAACTCCCACTTGTCCTTTAAGATTTAAAACCATTCACAATGTTTATTCAATTTTAATCCATTGATAATTCATACCTACATTATTTTATTGTTTATTGCTTGTGAACAGTGAAATATTTAAACTTGTTAAACATCTAGCATTGCTTGTACTGATTTTGTCTTGTTGTTCAATCACAAAGTAATCCATGCCCAAACTAATTTGTATTATGTAAATTACAATATTCATCTGATGTTAATGTTTCATAATGATAACAATGTTAATAACTGGTAACTAATTATTCCTAAAATGCAATTTTAATTACTTTTACCATGAATAATTTCTGTGTTGCATTTCTGAAAAGGAACAGTGATTACCATAAATCTCATCTTACTTATACTAGGCTGCCTACATGTGTAACACCTCTCGCCTTTCACTTCCTAACTTGACTTTCTTTTCCATTGGTTCCAAATCGGGTCTGTCCTCTGCTCTCTTGCTGGATGATTTCTTAATCAGGCGGTGCTCAGAGTAAGTACACTCTGGTGCGAACAGACACCCACTGTGGTCTGAATGGACCACAGATCTCCCTGAACGTCCGACTGTAGAAAAGCTTGACTCTCTGCCGCATTTTTATAAATTCATTTGTTTGCCGTAGAATAGAATAATCTGTTGTGTGGACGGTTATGGCAAATACATGAATCGATAAATGCCTGAGTCGGGTTGTCCACCATCCGGTGTGGGGGCCCTTTTCTATCTGTGCTTGTCAATGTGTAGAAAGCATGGGATGTCTGACGGAGGCCTATCCAGGTAAGCTGTGACTCCAAGAACAAGACATGTTGGGTGGTGCTGCTCCTGTGCAGCATCCAAGTCCCCCTTGTCTTGTTTAGCACCAACACCAGTGCCAACGTTTCTAGAGATCCTGTGTTTGTGCCCAAATGTAAATGTGAGCTGAGTTCGCTGTTTGTCTGCGCTGGATTACTGTAGTTCTCTTCTCTGTGCATGACACTTCACAGCCGAACTAGTGATCGAGTCGGTGCTGGAAGTTCTGATCTTGTCATACACTACAGAGCATGTGCTACTGGAGTCTTTGTTTGTTTCGTAAAGTATTTGTCGTTTGTTTCTCATACTACACATTTAAAAACTCACTTAATCACTTTATTCAAGACAAACCTTCCCACCACCTTCATGTACTTGAGATTTGTTTGCTTCATTTGATTGTCTTGTTTTGTAGTTCTCACATTAGTTTTTGGGAGATACAAGTTGACGTAAACAAAGATCACGCGAGAAAAGTAAATACCTATGATTGGTTGCTGCATAAACAGATGGCTGACTGAGACGTTTTGTATTTCTCTGGCAGAGACCGATGATCGCATGAGGGCCTTCGCGGAGAAAGTCTTTGCTTCTGATGCCAAAGACGAGAATGTCCGTGACGAGATCGACATGTTTGACGTGGCTGATGACTGTCCCATCCTGCACGAGGAGATGGCACTCCACCTGCACACTGATGAGGATACAGAGAAACGGTGAGAGAAGCAGTGAGAGAAGGAGGTCAGATGGCTGAGCGGTTAGGGAATCAGGCTATTAATCAGAAGGTTGTCAGTTCGATTTCCAGCTGTGTCAAATGACGTTGTGTCAAGGCACACCCTACTTGCCTCGGGGGAATGTCCCTGTACCTACTCTAAGTTGCTCTGGATAAGCACGTCTGTTAAATGACTAAAATGTAACTGTAGAAGCCCTGAGCTGGACTGTGCTGCCAAAACCTGTCCAAAACTCATCTCTCAGGAAGGGCCCTTTGTGACACACCCACTTCGATCAAAGGTTCTTTTTTATTCAAGCCCAGCACCAACAGACATGATTCTCTCCACAGGAAGAAGAGACTCCAGCGCTGTCGTAACATTGCTGTACCTGTTGCCGGGAGTAAGGGGACACCGGCTTTGATGGAGGTGGAGGTGGATACCCCTCTATACCTGGAAGTACCTGATTTCCAGAGGGTGGCCATCATCGGAGACTATGCCTCTGGGGTTCGTGCTCATGCGCTCATTGGTTTTCACGGAGAGAAAAAAAAGACATGTCTTCTTCTAATATGGTTCAACATGTGTTCAAGTTTCAAATGTGAAATACGCCAAGCATCCACACACACAAAAAATACTCCTTGTATTTGGTTACTTGTTCGTTGTACTCAATGTGCTGGTTGGTGGTGGGATGACACTGGTGTCTGTGGGTTTCACAGCCATAGCTGTTCTGTAATTTGTGGTTCTGGTTATTGGGGGTCACTGAACTGTTGTATGGTCTTACAGATAACACAGGAATAGAAACTGAACTCATTGAACTCTTGTACTGTATGGCTGTGAATGTTTATATTTTAAGAATGAGGACAGGTTATTTAGAGAGAGACAAATCATATGTTCCTCCTGCACTTTCTGTGTTTGCAACCTTATTTTTCAAAAATTCAGCTGCACAAAGACAGTTTGGTCTGTTAGACACAGTAAATACATCAAGTATTCCGTATATAAGGCTTGTTTTCAATATAATAATTGTGTAATGCTTAAAACATTCTCAAATAGGCATAAACAACATGTTTTTGTCAATCTTAAGAGATGAAATAGTGACACAGCATTATCACCATAACCCTTCACCTCCATCCTAACCTTTTCACACCATTATTATCTTGACCACCAGGTGACCATGGATGACTTTGAGCTGTCCTGCAAAGGTCTGTACCGTGCTCTGACCATCAGGGAGAAGTACATGAGACTGGCCTACCAGCGCTACCCTCTAACCACCTCCCAGTACCTGCGTGACATTGAGAGCGAGCCATTCAAGCCTGAAGACCAGGTGCAACCAGGTAAGCAGACTAGATGGACAGTGTTCAATTTTGGGGGGAATACAACGTTTAACTGTGAACCAGCAATATTTCCAGTCACGTTTAAACCTCATGTATTATTGTTTATATTGGGAAACCACAAAGACTGTGGCTCGAGATACCGCAAAGACTGCGGCCTGTGTTTAGAAGGGTTTTATTACTTTTCACTTGTCACTTATGTATTATTGTTTATAGTGATTTTACGTAAAGCACCTTGAGCTGCAATTCTTGTATGAAATGTGCTATATATAAATAAAGTCTTATTATGTATCTAACATTGTGTCTAACCTACGACCGTGTGTTTGTTTGCCAGTGTTTACATCTCCCCCAAAGGACGGAGAGGATCCCTTCGACACCAAGTGCCTCCCTGAGAACCTGGGCTATGTAGCCCGCATGAAGGACGGTGTCATCCATGTCTACAACGACGCCGCAGCCGCCGACAAGCACCAACCCAAGGACCTGCCCGAGCCCGACTACGAGACCTTCATCGACGACATGAACTTCCTCATTGCTCTGATCGCACAGGGCCCAACGTGAGTCTCTCCATTTACCAATGGCTCACGTGAAATCACGTGTCTGTAGACTGAGTGTCAGTCACGGTGTGCTGTCGTGATTCTTCTTCCTCCCTGGCAGGAAGACGTACACTCACCGTCGGCTGAAGTTCCTCATGTCCAAGTTCAACGTCCATGAGATGCTGAATGAGATGGAGGAGATGAAGGAGCTCAAGCTGAACCCTCACAGGGATTTCTATAACTGCAGGAAGGTAAGTGTGTGTGTTCCCCACACACAAACACTCACACACACACACGCGCGCACAGTTTTGTTTAGTCTGTGCACTTAGCTCCCTCTCTTGGTCAAATGTGATGATTACACCACTACATCCAACACTACAAACCAAAATGTAATCGTATTTACACTTATGTGCGCCCTTGCAGGTCGACACTCACATCCACGCAGCGGCCTGCATGAACCAGAAGCATCTCCTTCGCTTCATCAAGAGGTCCTACCGTGTGGACGCCGACCGCGTGGTGCACAAGCTCCAGGGCAAGGAAGTGACGATGAAGGAACTCTTCAGTTTCCTTAAGCTGCATCCCTACGACCTCACAGTCGACTCCCTGGATGTGCACGCCGTGAGACAAACTCTCAGCTAACAGTTTGAATAAGTTATCTTATGTTTAACCTCATGGTCGATTCTGTGAGGGGTCCATTGAACTGAAACAATCTCGTCTCTTAAGGGCAGACAAACCTTCCAGCGTTTTGACAAGTTCAATGCCAAGTACAATCCCGTGGGAGCCAGTGAGCTGCGTGACCTGTACATGAAGACAGAGAACCACATCCACGGCGAATACTTTGCCACCATCATCAAGGTTAGACTTACAATTACTTAATTATTATCGCAAGTTCAGTGTAGAATGAACCCCCCCCAAAAAAAGGAGGTTACAGACGGAAAGCTGACAGAAACCATCATCTACTGTAATTTGACTCTTGACCTAATCAGGAAGTGGCTTCTGACCTGGAGGATGCCAAATACCAGTATGCAGAGCCTCGCCTGTCGATTTACGGCTGCAAGAATGATGAGTGGGCCAAGCTATCCGGCTGGTTCAACAAGCACAGAGTCTACTCTCCCAACCTCAAGTGGATGATCCAAATTCCCAGAATCTAGTATGTTTAATACTGGAAAGCTCATTTCGTGAAACATCCATCTCATTACCCCTTTTGCTTAGTGGTTCTAATCTTTGCGTGACATATCTTTTCTTCCATCACAGTGATATCTTCAGAGGCAGAGACTTTGTGCCTCACTTTGGAAAGATGCTGGAGAATATCTTCCTGCCAGTGTTCCAGGCCACCATTAACCCACAGGACAACCCTGAGCTCAGCATTTTCCTCAAGCATGTGAGTCAGACAGGAAGGAGGAGCCTGATTGGGGGAAGGTTCTAATTGTAGTCTTAAAGGGATATTTCACCAGATATTCACGTGATGTTTTTTACTCGTATGAAAATACCATTGTGGGGAGATCGATGATGTTTATGCAGGAGATTCCTGGAGGATTTACCAGTCTGTTGTTTCTCTTCCTTCTCTACCTTTTTCCTGTCATGAACTGTACAGGTGACAGGTTTTGACAGTGTGGATGATGAGTCTAAGCACAGTGGTCACATGTTCTGCACCAAGAGCCCCAAGCCAGAGGAATGGGATATTGCTAAGAACCCCTCTTACACTTACTACATCTACTACATGTATGCCAACATCGCCGTGCTCAACCAGCTGCGCAAGTGAGTATCGCCACTTGACCACGATAGAAGTGACGATTCATTCCAATAGCGCCCTTAAAATAGTGTTGTGTGTTAATAATAACAACCGCATCCTTTTATTTTAAGAGGATTCTTATGGATCATATCGTATATATGATCGAAAGAGTCTGAGACAGTGTTTGTCTTTCCACACTCCAGGCAGAGGGGAATGAACACCTTCCAGTTCAGGCCCCACTGTGGTGAGGCTGGGGCCGTGACCCACCTGCTCGCTGCCTTCATGACTGCTGACAACATCTCCCATGGTCTCAACCTCAAGAAGGTCAATACCCCTGTTTAAAAATAAAATAAAAATGGCCACACACAGCTCCCTACGTTGCTTATGCAGATGTTTCTGTTTTACTCCACCCCAACAGAGCCCGGTGCTGCAGTACCTGTACTTCCTGACTCAGATTCCCATTGCCATGTCCCCACTCAGTAACAACAGTCTCTTCCTGGAGTATGCCAAGAATCCTCTGCTTGAATACCACAAGAAGGGCCTGGTGGTGTCTCTGTCTACAGATGACCCCATGCAGTTCCACTACACAAAGGTAAGGCTAAACCTTCATTGTAAATTGTTGTTCATTGTTAAGTCCTTATATAGTAAGTATGGACTTGTAGGTAAATAATTGAGTCATATGTTTTGTATGAACAGATGTTAACCATATATTTACAGAACACGCTCATGACACAGCAATCATTGCTTAGTTTTGAGTGTTTATATTTAGCTTTTGGGCTCAGTTTAGCATATTAATCGCTCAATAACACACATTGCTGCTCTGCTTGTGTGTCTTAAGGAGCCCCTGATGGAAGAGTACGCCATTGCAGCGCAGGTGTTCAAGCTAAGCACCTGTGACATGTGTGAAATCTCCAAGAACAGTGTGCTGCAGAGCAGTCTCTCTGCTGAGGTTAGAAACCTTTTATGGGGGAGTCAGATGGCTGAGCGGTGAGGGAGTCGGGCTAGTAATCAGAAGGTTGCCGGATCGATTCCCCGCCGTGCCACATGATGTTGTGTCCTTGGGCAAGGCACTTCACCCTACTTGCCTCGGGGGGAATGTCCCTGTAATTACTGTAAGTCGCTCTGGATAAGAGCGTCTGCTAAATGACTAAATGTAAATGTAAATGTAAATGTTTTATTAAGGATTCCTTGTAGGTGATGCATCAAATCATATTAAGCGCCAAAAGTAAACAAAACACTTATCTAACAACAAACTAACATATAATGTTACATAAAACAACATGGTATGAATCGGTATATTGCAGTCTTACCCTTATTGCCTCTGTATCACTTAAACATCTTCCCTGGGTTCATTCCTGCAGGAGAAGACTCGTTTCTTGGGTGCTAATTACCTGAAGGAAGGACCTGAAGGAAATGATATCCGCAAGACCAACGTGGCACAGATTCGTATGGCCTATCGCTACGAGACACTGTGCTATGAGCTTAACCTCATCAAGGAGGGTCTGAAGTCTGACTAGACACACTTACGCACACAAACAAACACACTCTCACACACACTCACATACAGATGAACACAAACACATTTTCAAGGGCTGGGACATTGTCTTCTTTAAAAAGACTGGAATGCAATGTAAACATAAATGTTTACTCAATGGTTTTGAGTACAATTTATGTAAAAATCTTGATTGAAAGCAAAAGTCACTGCAGTGATGATGCCCCACCCTTAATGGCAAAGCCTTCTTAACTTGTGTTCTCTCCATTGAAAGTAATAAATGTGTTTTAACACAGTGCCATTTAGTTATTTGTATTCAATTGTCAACAAATCATATTCTTATTTATCTTTTTGCTACATAGTTTCATTGTCCTGTGCTCATTTCGTTGAATGTATAGATACGTAAATGTATCATGGAGGGACACGATGTACAAGAATGATCTGAAACAATTAAAAGTATTTAAAATCTAAGTTATCGATTGAAATTATTTATATCCTACTGTTTAGTGTCATTATGAGGCTTATGTCGTTGTACTTTGTTCACATATTTGTGCATTGTTGGGATTTATTATTGAAAGGCACGTCAGCCTTAACGGCATATGGTGACGT